>NC_064639.1:984326770-984631370 GCF_023864345.2 Schistocerca serialis cubense | reverse complement strand
AAAACAGAAAGAGCTGAGTTTCGGAAAATCTTTGTTTGCGGAATCCATGTAGATTTTTAATTTCAGTAGAAGGCAGCGGATGTGTAGCATTACTGTTACTCATTTTCTTTCTTATTCTATAAATGTAATTCGGGGGGAAAAATGATTGCCTGCATTACTGTTTACCACATTCTCATAACCCCTACGAGACATCTTCGACGGTGGCAGCATAACGGCCCCACAGCTTCTGTGTATCTACCCAACGGGTTTTCGCGAGAACTATGTCGCCTTTATTCCGCTACGATCTTAGCAGCGTCGATCGACATCTGTTGTCGTGTCTACTTCATAAGGATTACAAACACCAGAAGGAAAGATATGGTCACAAATGAATCGCATTTTGCCAAAAGGAACCTAAAAGTTCTTAGGATTCCATTTATCTTATCTACTTCTGATTTATTTCGTGTCAATTCTTAATATTACACCCAAATATTGTACGATGTGCAAATAAGCACAATATTACATTTAACCACATTTACAAGGTTTACCATTCATTACGTCAAGTAAAAATTTTGTTCACGTTATTTCCTGGAATTCCTATACACTTTAACATCGTCACGAATCAGTCTTATAGAGCTGCCGATCATGTGTGATAAATTATTTACGTATATCGAAAACATCAGAGTTCACACTACGTTTTCTGGATGCACACTCAATGTTACTTTTGTTCCTGTGGAATATTCACCTTGCAGAATAAAATATAACTCTATGCTAATATTATAGGAAACTAAATAGGTGTCGATTCAGAAGACATAGTGCATCCAGTATTAGAGCCGAAGTTTGACATTTAGAAGACTTGCGATCAATAAAAGGAGAAAGGACACATAACATTCACGATTATTCAGGTTAATGTGTAGTATCCGTGAGACTGGAGACACGCTTTAGGACATTCGGAGGGGTGTAAGCTAAACAATCTCGAACACAGAAAGAACAGATGAACCCTAAAACTATCGTACAGTCAGCATGTCAGGTCATACTACTACGTTGCAAACGACAATAATATACACAGAAATGGAAAACAAACCGAGGGTGAGGATCAGTTCGGCTTCAGGAAAGGTATACGTAGCAGAGCGGTTGCTCAGATGTTACACTTGATAATTAAGAAGTTTTCGTAAGTTTTATCGAACTTCAGAAAGGGGTTTTCTCACTCTCATTCTGTGTCGTCGATGGAAATATTTATCTAGTATTGAGAATGTACTAAACGTTACTCCTCAGACAACGACACTCATACCCGCCTGGAATATTTCAAATTTGTGAATTTCACTGATAGTCATACAACTGGATGCCGTTTGGATTGTGGGAACAAAGCATAACGCCAAGCATAAATTTGTACTTAGACTGTCAGTTCACGTCTACTTTTGTCTCACAGTTTCACAACTATCGTAGCTATAAACTAATGCGGATAATCAGTGATCCACAAGGATTCAAAAGAAAGTTGTTGGTGTATGTCTTTCACCTACAGTCAAAGCTTTTGATGTTGTGTTAGTGTTTTAGGCTATTCATCAATAAGTTCACATACACGTGCGATTGTCCACGAGTACAGGGTTTTACACTGGTAGTTAAACGTGGGTCAACTGAAAATGCAGCAGCCGATCTTGTGTGGAGTATCACACAGACGTATATTCTGTGTGTGTGTGTGTGTGTGTGTGTGTGTGTGTGTGTGTGTGTGTGTGTGTGTGTGTGTGTGTGTGAGAGAGAGAGAGAGAGAGAGAGAGAGAGACTCCCAAACGTCTTTCTTGCGTCTGTTAGCGTATATCTTATTCTCAACCCCAGCTTTCATAAACTGTATTTTCTTCGATATTAATTTTCTCGTCTACTACACGTGTTACCTCGTATAATAAGGTTCGGGGTGCTGCTAGCGGTATCAGCACGCTTTGTCAGTTGTGTCTCCAGAAGTCTTTACTGCGACCGTGTGTGACAGAGAGCGGAAACTGTAATTGCAGGCCCCAGTTAGGGTCTGTGTCTTTATTTTGTATTGTCAATAGAGATTGGAATACTTAGCTCTTCACCGGCTAGCTGTTGATCAGATTTTTAACTAAAGGAAAAGTGACAAGATAAATTATTTTGCATCAATAGAGATTTTTAGATGGATCAAAGCACATCACCAGATGGTCCTCTCAGACGAGTGAGATATTGTTCGCCGCAGCCTTGTTGGATTTTCGCAGGCGATAAACTTTGATTGGGTGCTGGCCAACGATATTTCTGATCGAAAAACATTGCCGAGATCGATGGCCTCGTACACAGGGTGCCAAGCTATACGCACAACCGAACGAAAGCAAATATTGAACTACAAGGCCTACTTTCCACAAATAAAGGATTTAAACTTCTGGCAGGGGAACATCAGACTATTTCTATAAGTTTATGTGACTCAGTATTGAAAGCTAATTCGTCTGTCTGTAGTGAGCACGTAACTTTTGTAAATTAAATGTACTGAAGATCTCCTTTACATCTGCGTTCTACTTGACCTGCATGGTGAAAAATGGCGCAGGAGTTTTACCTAACACCAGTACCGTAAATTCTAGTCAGGTGTGCAGTTTCTTTCAAATACATCTATTTCTGAAAGCCGTTTAGTGATATCAAACTAACATCAACAGAGCTCAATGTAAAATTATTTCAGACCAGTAATTGAAACGAGTACTAAATATTAAATGAGTTAAGTAACAAAGTTTCTATACCAGCTTCGTATTTCCATGCGTCGGACAACTCGTTCGGAGAATTTATTCCCATTTTCGGGTGGTATGGGAGATAACAAAATTTTTTCACAGACTGTTTGTGGGTGTTTTGTTCTGCTTCTCTTTCTTTGTAGTCGTCTTTTTATGCTGTCATGAATTATTTAACGTAAGTAAACACTGTGAATAATGTGGTGCCGGTATGTGAATTTCCGCGCGGTAAAGTAGACGCAATACCTTGAAAACATGCCGACTGCATGGAAAGAGAGGCACGACAACAAATGCACTCAGGTATTATGTTCCCACTGCACTCAAAAATGCGAATTAATTCATTACCTCTAAACATCTTGTCAATACATTTAGGATAAATAAAAGCTACGATCGATTAGTGTTAACAAAATACTCGCATTTGACTCGTACAAAATGCATTGCTATAAATTTCGAAATATCTTTAAAAGAGTCGTAATAGAAAGTTTTAGAATTGAAATTTCGTAATGTGTACTCATGAAGTGCAAGGTACTTACAGATAAGCTAATTGCGATAAAAATTTAGTATATGATAAGAACATAATAGCAGTAATTAAATTATGTCAGACTGATGGCCCTTCTATAAGATTTACAGGCGCAGCAGGAATATCCAGTACTCGGTGGGGCCATGTTCTATTGTGGATAGTTTCAATTACATTCCTCGAGCGCACTAGCTGAAGCGGAAGCAGGAATTTACACAGTGGCCAGTGGCACGGAGGAATCCGAACTACGTGCGTTTCCGCCGTGCTTACATTCGAAAAACGTGCTGTGGCACAGGCCAGGTACAGTCTAAAGGCTTGTGTAGGTTGTGATTGGATTGCCTTCAAGCTGATGTCAGTCAGCTGCTTCTCTAGACGGTCCTACTGCGCTACTCGTAACGCGTCATGTATTCATCCGAATTAAGAAGCAATGAACTGTGCAATACTCCTCACGCATTTGAATTTCTAGTGTGAAGTCCAGTATGGGAATGATAGTGTTAAAGGTTATGCAGTTGCCGCAACCTTATTTCCAACTGCAAGTCGTTACACTGCGATTGACAGCGGTTGCCGATGGGTCGAGAGAACAAATACTTATTACAGCCGTTTGATCTTGAGGTGACGCGTTCAGCCGTTTAACGACGTCCTTGACTTCTATCGCCGTCACTTTGCCAAAAAACCGCCTGGAAACTTATCTGCTGGGAGTTTCGGTATGTTTGGGACTTGCTTACGTACAGTTTTTAGTTACTTGACACGACACACTACAGAAATCATGGCCTGTCTTTCGTTTAACCAGGCATACTGCGTAATTTACATAACGTTCATTACGATGCATATGTTAAGAGTTATATAGAATACAGAAAAGAATTTTTGGAAATTACTGTAGTGTAGGAATAAAATACAGTTTATATTCGTTCATGAAAAGCACAACAATACAGATTCTAACTATAAGCACTAGCTCAAATGGTTAAAATGGCTCTGAGCACTATGGCACTTAACATCTGAGGTCATCAGTCCCCTAGAACTTAGAACTACTTAAACCTAACCAACCGAAGGACATCACACACATCTATGCCCGAGGCAGGATTCGAACCTGTGACTGTAGCGGTCATGCAGTTCCAGACTGAAGCGCCTAGAACCGCTCGGCCACAAAGGCCGGCCTTAAGCACTAGCAGCAGTGCACATGAGAAAAGGGAGGGAAAGAGGAATGTGATACAACATAATTAAGGAGGATAGGGGAATCGGAAACGACGTGACGAACAGAGGAATGGAAAGGGGAAAATGCTTAAAAGGCAGAAGATGGGAGCATTTGCTTTGCAGTTTCACAAGGGGAAAACTGGACATATACATTAGTTTTCAGGGAAACGTTAGGAGGTGGACAAAAGGAAGTGTTTCAGCCTTTTATTAAAAGCTCAGCGCATTCAGTCGTTTAGGGCAGACGGACACAGCTAGGGAAGTAGATAAGGGAGACTCTGAGTTTCCATTACGATGAGTTGACAGGTACTTATCTCTATTGCGAGGTACTTCGGTGCATGTGCACGTCAGTTGAAGAAGGTTGCAAAACAAGAAAACTCTTAGTGATTTGCAGTCCGGCTCCTGGCTCTCCATCTGTACGGTGAGATAATTAACAGAGAATCGATATTTAAATTGTACATTTAGGACGCTATGTAGGGCCGGCCGGTGTGGCCGAGCTGTTCTAGGTGCTTCAGCCTGGCACCGCGCGACCGCTACGGTCACCGGTTCGAATCCTGCCTCGGGCATGGATGTATGTGATGTCCTTAGGTTAATTAGGTTTAAGTAGTTCTAAGGGAGTGATGACCTTAGATGTTAAGTCCCATAGTGCTCAGAGCCATTTGAACCATTTGAACGCTATGTAGGAGTTACAGGAAGATCAGCTTCGTATGAGGAAAGGAGAAGGTAGTGCGGAAGTAATACCGACATTTTGCTTAGTAATGGAATGGCAATTGAAGAAAAGAGTAATCCTAACCCTTGACCTATAGGAGTTTTTCTCACATGAAAGCTGATGTTCACAGTTCTTAGAACGGTACGGTTACAGAATAGACAAACGAAGGTTGTACAATTCCTAAAAACATATGGACCAACTGGAAGTAATATAAGTAGAACGTAAAGAAAAACAAGAAGGTTGTGAGGTGGAGTAGCAGGGAATGACCCCTGTTGTTCAACGTGGACATGGAAGGAGCATTACAATATTATACTACTCGTATCATTCGGTAAATCTTTATCGAAAGTACCTTATCTTTTAGTACCTACCGTTTCATAAGCACTCATTATAAACCTCCAATTCTAAAGCTTTCAATTATGACTCCTGGTCTCCGAGCTGATAGTCCATGCTGCTGCAAACGTCATCGAACTGTTAGTGCAGATGGTTGTTGTCTTGCAAACGTCCCCATCTATTGACTCAGTGATCGAGACGTGGCTGCACGATCCGTTGCAACCATGCGGATAAGATGCCTGTCATCTCAACTGCTAGTCATACGATAAACCGCAGTCGCGATAGGCTACAATCCGATCTTTGTCAAAGTCGGATACGTGATGGTACGCATTTCTCCTCCTCACACGAGGCATCACAACAACGCTTCACCAGGCAACGCCGGTCAACTGCTGTTTGTGTATGAGAAATCGGTTGGAAACTTTCCTCCTGTCATCATGTTGTAGGTGTCGCCACCGGCGCCAACCTTGTGTGAATGCTCTGAAAAGCTAATCATTTGCATATCACAGTATCTTCTTCCTGTCGGTTAAATGTCTCGTCTATACCACGTCATCTTCGTGGTGTAACAATTTCAGTGGTCATTAGTGAATACTGTTACTGCATCGCAGATTACGTTGTAGCTATGAATATGAGCTACCCGCTTCCGTAGCCGAAGTCGCTAATTCACCTCTGCGCGTTGACATTCGAATCGGAGATAGGCCGGTTCGCTTCTGTGGGCCCCATCGGTGCTGTTCGTGAGCAGCAGGCTATGCACCGGCATTGGCTTGCACCGTCTCCTTCTCTTCATCCGTAATAACACAAATCCATCACCGAGCTGTACAAGCACTTATCACAGCTTATAATAAGATGCCTGATACTCAGCTCTTATTCAATATAAATTAAAAGCAGTCTTGATCGCATTAGCTATTCATTTGAAAATTGTGACCGTTTGAGTATGTTTTAGACCATCATCAGAGCATACTCCTCAATAAGGGTAAGTGTAGAGACCTTGAGATATCTAAGAAAGAATTGCAGATTAACTTTAAAAGTAACAACAAAAATTAACTGATGGTATACCCAAAGGCAGAGACAGTGACATAGAGATGGAACCGTATGTGCGGGACATGGATGTCAACTGCTGGATAGCGTGAAGAGGCTACAGACTGAGCAGAGGATGTCTTCCGCCTGACGTTAATAGTACATGCAATAGTAACCTCTATTGGCCATCTTCGAAGAATTATACTTTTCCGCTTATACTTTATATTACAATTACGTATCTACAGTATTTGTGTCACGCTTCTCTGCACATTGTTACTGACTTACTGACCAGGCGAAAGGCTGGGGAGGAGGGGGGAGGGTGCGGGGGGAGCCTCCTCTACCTCAGCTGTACCATCCCTCTTACGTTCGGTTCCTTCTTCTAGCCCAACTTTGCAAGTATCATTAACTCATTCATTAGATTAAAGTAGCAATTTAGACATCCTTCGAAGTTCCTAAATTTACTTTTATTCAAGAGTATGGTATGATGATGATCTAAAACAGACATAAACCTGCCAAAATTTTCAAATAAATGTTTTTGTGATCAAGACTACTTTTAATTTCAATTAAATCATAGCTGAATGTTCAAATGTTCAGATGTGTTTGAATTCCTAAGGAACCAAACTGCTTAGGTCATCGGTCCCTAGACTTACACACTAGTTAAACTAACTTACGCTAAGAACAACACACACACCCATGCCCGAGGGAGGACTCGAACCTCCGGCGGGAGGGCCCGCGCAATCCGTGACATGGCGCCCCAAACCACCCTGTCACTCCGCGCGGCAAATCGTAGCTGAGTATCAGGCATTGCCCAGGTATGTATTTATTTCAGTCTTCTTTTAGCCTATCTCTCTGTGCATGTCCTCTCCCCCCCCCTCTCTCTCTCTCTCTTCCCCTCTGCTCCTCACCCCCTCTTTATCCATCTGATCCTCCTCTGTCCAACTACTCCTCCCACTCTTCCTGCTCATCTCTTTCCCTCACCTCACTCTCCACCTCCTCATCTTTCATTCCTCTGTCTGTCTCCATTTATCTACTCTCTCTGTCCATTTCCCCTCTTCACTCTGGCCATATCCTCCACTCCTCTATGCCCATCTCGTCCTTCCCTCTCTTTGTCTTCTATCTGCTCCAAACTAATAGGAAGCTGGTATTTCTTACCTTACAGTATTTCTTTCCAGAATGTAACTACTACGTGTACCAAATATGGTAGCGAATTTCGCCCTGTAGTTTAGTTATCACGCGGATCAATGCTTAAGATGTCGTATCTCCTGTACTATATGTCGCATAATGATATAATTTCTCAGGTACATCCAGTCAATATGTGGCTACTATCTGAGAAATGTATAGGGAATAGAGTAAGTAATCAAGAATTAAAACAATTAAAACAATTAAAACTTCATGGATGATGTGGCGGTTTTTCATGCATCTCAGTATTTACCGTCATATATCTTGATCCATGTCTCGTATAGTGATATACTTTTGTTGGTACGTTCAGCTGCATATGTGAATACTGTCTGCGAAATGTGCGGCGGATACATTTAGTAGTAACGAAGTAATAAAGTAAAACGTAGCATTTTTACTGAATAAACAGCGATAAACGTCTTACTTTCATCATTTTGTAAGTGTTGCAAGCGATAAAACGTTTCTTAAGGATTTAAAATTATGTGTAAAGTTTGTTGAAAGTCACTAAGTGCTCTCTTTTCAAATACTGGATGAATACAGTATGGGTATTCGCTCGTCGTGGGCCACTCTGATTTTTCACCCCCACCCCAACCCCTCGGATAGGTAGGTCGTTCTTACCCTCACAGCAATTCTTTCCAGGCCGTAAGTGATATGTGTACTAAGTTTAATTGAAATCGAACAGTTTTTATAATACGTATCTATTATTTGCAGCTCTGCACATCACCGCTTTTGTCTCTTCCTTTTTTTTTGAGTCATCAGTTTTCTGATTGGCTTAATGCTACCCACCACAAATTCCTCTCCTGAGTCAACCTTTTATTCTCAGAATAGTACGTCATTCTACATCCTCACTTATTTGCTGGATGTATCCCAGTCTTCCTCTACAGTTTTGACCCTCTACAGCTCCTTCGGTAACATGGAAGTTATTCCATAATGTCTTAACAGATGTCCTATCACTCTGTCCCTTCTTCTCGTTAGTGTTTTCCAAATATTCTTTTCCTCGCAGATTCTGAGGAGAATCTCCCTACTCCTAACCTTATCAGTTCATCTACTTTTCAACATTCTTCTGTTGCATCACCACTAAAATGCTTCGATTATCTTTTGTTCCGGTTTCAACAGAGCCCGTGTCTCAATGCCATATAATGCTGTATTCCAGGTATTAATTATCAAAAATTTCTTCCTCATATTAAGGCCTATGTTTCATAATAGTTCACTTCTCTTGGCCAGGAATGCCCTTTTGGCCAGTGCTGGTATGCTTTTTATGTCCTCCTTGCTCCGTCCGTCATGGTTTATTTTTCTGCCTCGGGAGAATAATTTCTTAACTCATGTTTGCAATTATGATGTTGAGTGTGCATTTTGAACTTTTCGCGGCGCAATGAATTGTCCATTAAATTTCGGACTTGCAGCTGGGCAAATAAAATTTCTTCCACTGATATTTCGGCAGTGTATCATTCGGCCATCCTCAGAGCGAGCCGAAAGACTGACGACAAGGTGCCAAGCGCGGCCTTATATGCTCCACCGCGGCGGTACTGCGCAGGCGGGTCACAGACGCTGGTCGGCGGCAAAGAGATATGCTCACAGATGCCCCGTCTTTCCATGATAGTATCAGATTTATAATGGAAACAGAAAAAGAAGTATGCCTCCCCTTTTTGGATGCTATCGTTCGCTGTGAGATTGATGGCACATTAGGACATGCCGATATCGTAAACCAACACATACCAATCTAAACTACTGGCCATTAAAATTGCTACACCACGAACATGACGTGCTACAGACGCGAAATTTGGCCGACAGGAAGAAGATGCTGTGATATGCAGGTGATTAGCTTTGCAGAGCATTCACACAAGGTTGGCGCCGGTGGCGACACCTACAACGTGCTGACATGAGGAAACTTTCCAACCGATTTCTAATACACAAACAGCAGTTGACCGGCGTTACCTGGTGAAACGGTGTTGTGATGCCTCGTGTAAGGAGGAGAAATGCGTACCATCACGTTTCCGACTTTGATAAAGGTCGGATTGTAGGCTATCATGATTGCGGTTTAACGTTCGCGACATTGCTGCTCGCGTTGGTCGCGATCCAATGACTGTTAGCAGAATATGGAATCGGTGGGTTCAGGAGGGTAATACGGAACGCCGTGCTGGATCCCAACGGCCTCGTATTACTAGCAGTCGAGATGACAGGCATCTTATCCCCATGGTTGTAACGGATCGTGCAGCCACGTCTCGATCCCTGAGTCAACAGATCGGGACGTTTGCAAGACAACAACCATCTGCACCAACAGTTCGACGACGTTTTCAGCAGCATGGACTATTAGCTCGGAGACCATGGCTGCGGCTACCTTTAACGCTGCATCACACACAGGGGCGCCTGCGATGGTGTACTCAACGACGAACCTGTGTGCACGAATGGCAAAACGTCATTTTTTCGGGTAAATCCGGTTTCTGTTTACAGCATCATGATGGTCGCATCCGTGTTTGGCGTCATCACGGTGAACGCACATTGGAAGCGTGTATTCGTCATCGCCATACTGGGATATCACCAAGCGTGATGGTATCGGGTGCCATTGATTACACGTCTCGGTCACCTCCTGTTCGCATTGACGGCACTTTGCACAGTGGACGTCACATTTTAGATGTGTTGCGACCCGTGGCTCTACCCTTTATTCGATCCCAGCGAAACCCTACATTTCAGCAGGATAATACACGACCGCATGTTTCTGGTCCTGTACGGGCCTTTCTGGACACAGAAAATGTTCGACTGCTGCCCTGGCCAGCACATTATCATGATCTCTCAACAATTGAAAACGTCTGGTCAATGGTGGCCGTCAACTGGCTCGTCAATACGCCAGTCACTATTCTTCGTGAGCTGTGGTATCATGTTGTAGCTGCATGGGCAGCTGTACCTGTACACGGCATCCAAGCTCTGTTTGACTCAATGCCCATGCGTATCAAGGCCGTTATTACGGCCAGAGGTGGTTGTTATGGGTACCAATTTCTCAGGATCTATGCACCCAAATTGCGTGAAAATGTAACCACATGTCAGTTCTTGTATAATATATTTGTCCAATGAATACCATTTTATCATCTGCATTTCTTCTTGGTGTAGGAATTTTAATGGCCAGTAGGGTATAAATGCCAGTAGCGGCCATCACCCTTCCTTAAGACCTTAGTGCATCGGGCGCACTGTATAACCGATAAAGATAATTTGCAAGATGAGGTCATACATCTCAAAAGTAATTTTAAAGCGAATAGATTTTCTCCGCAACATATTCGTAGAGCATTCAATGTAAAACCTCGAATGCAGGTACGTGATGGGGAAGAAGATATTAAGTCCTTCAGATCAAGTGCGTTTCTGCCCTATGTGGGTGTTCTTTCCTCGAAGATAGGCGGTATTCTCGAGAAACGCTGTGTTAAGGTCATCTTCCGGCCACCCACGAAGACTGCAACTTGACTCGGCTCTGTAAAGGACGATTTATTGCTTTGTTAGGCGGGTGCGTATCAGGTTCCTTGTGAAACTTGTGAGAAGTCATACATAGTTCAAACAACACGCATGAGAGATGGGTAGAACATCGAAGATACACACGCTTATCACAGCCAGACAAGTCAGTAATAGCCGAACATTGTATTGACATAGGGCACTCAATGAACTACAGTGATGTGAAGATTTTAACATCCGCTGTTCCTTTTGGGATTCTGTCTTCAAGGATGCTATAGAGGTCGGATTAGCTAATAATTTAGTAAATAGAGATAATCGTTTTAATTTGGACAAAACATGCAATCCGTCTCTTGGGTAGTAATGATGAGGTTCCATACTCCGAGGAGCGTAGGGGACGATGCGGGAGACGCGCACCGACGTACTAGGCAAGGTTCTAGTGGAGGTAGTTTGCCATTGCCTTCCTCCGACGGTAATGAGGATGAATGATTAAGATGAAGACGACACAACAACACCCAGTCATCTCGAGGCAGGAAAAATCCCTGGCCCCGCCGGGAATCGAACCCGGGACCCCGTGGTCCAGAAGCGAAAACGCTACCGCGAGCTGCGGGGTTATAACACTCTAGAGAATTCGTCATTGTGTCGTTGCCGCCGAACATTCATCGATAAGCGAATCGAATGTCTGTACGCCTTCGCCACAGGCGGCACATGTGTAAGCGTATCTCTCTGCCACCGACTAGCCTCTGTGACCCGCATGCGCAGTACTTTCGTGGTGCAGCAAATAAGGCCGTGATTGGAACCTTGTCGTCAGCCTTGCGAATCACTCTGAGGGTGGTCGGACGATACGCGGCTGAAATATCAGTGGAAGAAATTTTATTTGCGCGGCTGCGTGTCGGAAATTTAATGGACTATGTTGTTAAGTTTGCCGGTGTTCTCATTTCTGCTATGTCTCATTACTTTCGTCTTTCTTCGATTTACTCTCATTCCAAAATCTGTTCTCAGTAGACTGTACATTCCATTCAACAGATCCTGTCATTCTTCTTCACTTTCACTGATGATAGCAATGTCGCGAGCGAATCTTAACATTATGATTACAAAATAATGACTTATCACAGTCATTCACATAGAACAGTATACAGTTGAAACTTCTTAAAAGGTCGGAGAAAGTCAACGGCAAATCACCTCCACGAGGACGCTGACAAGAACGGCGATGCCGGTTCAAAATGGCTCTGAGCACTATGGGACTTAACTTCTAAGGTCATCAGTCCCCTAGAACGTAGAACTACTTAAACCTAACTAACCTAAGGACATCACACACATCCATGCCCGAGGCAGGATTCGAACCTGCGACCGTAGCGGTCGCGCGGTTCCAGACTGCAGCGCCTAGAACCGCTCGGCCACCCCGGCCGGTGGCGATGCCGGACTTCTGCATCTGCTCACATACGCTGTTTCGAGAGTAGGGAACAAGTTTGACATTTTGGCCTAGAGATGAGAGACAGTAGCTAGAAAATCGACAGACAGTGTTACCTCCCATAGTCTTTCCGCGAAATGACCACGACGAGAAAAGTACAGAAACTAAAGTTCACACGGAGGTGCAGTCTTCCCATGCACCATTCGCGAATGGAACAGAGAAAAAAAAAATGGTTCAAATGGCTCTGAGCACTATGGGACTTAACATCTGTGGTCATCAGTCCCCTAGAGCTTAGAACTACTTAAACCGAACTAACCTAAGGACATCACACACATCCATGCCCGAGGCAGGATTCGAACCTGCGACCGCAGCATGGAACAGAGAATGGGTGAGGGGAAAGAAGATAGTGGGGCAAAAAGTACTCGGCGCTATACACGCTGACATAAAAAAAAGTGTTTTTCGTGCCAAGAAATAACGATCTTGGGTTCCTCGTTACTGAACAACGTGCCCTGTTTCGGAAAAAGAATTATTTTTGACGCGCTTTTCCGTTCTCGACAGAACATTACGCGTCAAGTGTGGAATCAGGTATCCATTGCTAGATGCGAAGTATAAGGGTTAGTAGGTACAGTAGCAGCTTTGGACTTAGTGTTCACTATGGGCTCCATTGTGTTGTCTGCGGATGTTGTGTGGAACTTCAGAGGCAGGGGAGCGTTGTTGGCGAATTTGGGCCGGGCGGCTGGAGAAGGGCCCACCGGCCGTATCTACTCTGCCTGGCGCGATGTCCACGGCCGAGTGCGCAGGCGCGGGGGCCCGCTCGCTATCGCGTTGCTAGCTAGCTAGCACGCCGGCAGCCGAGCGGCTCACGCCCCAGTTGCTGGGAATTAAGCTTCCAGCCCCGCCTCTGTCCAGGCGAGCGCAGCTGACCAGCCACCGCTGCCACTGCCTATTGCTGCTCCTTCTGTTCTAGCTTTATTTAATTTTCATATTAGAAAAGACACAAACTGCTATAGAGACATTAGTGTCAACTGTTCAATGAGCCACTTATTTGGAAAGATAATACGTGAAAAAATTAGACAAAACGTTGGCCACCATATTGGGGAAGATCAGAGCGCGTTTAAGCAGAACAGATCATGTGCAGATAACCTACATGGAGAAATTTATAGCCGGCCGAGGTGACCGAGCGGATCTAGGCGCTACAGTCTCGAACCGCGCGACCGCTACGGTCGCAGTTTCGAATCCTGCCTCGGGCATGGGTGAGTGTGATGTCCTTAGGTTAGTTAGGTTTAAGTAGTTCTAAGTTCTAGGGGTCTGATGACCTCAGAAGTTAAGTCCCAAAGTGCTCAGAGCAATTTGAACAATTTTTTAGAGAAATTTATAGCAGTAGGGAAGGAGCTACACATTTCCTTCGTAGATTTAGCAAAAGCTTACGATACAGTCCCTAGATCTAAGCTCTGGGAAGCTATGAAAGATATAGCTATGGATTATCACCTTTCACAAGCTATTGTTGGGGTTGGGTTGTTTTTGGAGGAAGAGACCAAATTGCTAGGTCATCGGTCTCATCGGTTTAGGGATGGACGGGGAAGTAAGTCGGCCGTGCCCTTTTAAGGGGATCATTCCGGCATTTGCCTGGAGCGATTTAGGAAAATCTCGGAAAACCTAAATCAGGATGGCTGGACGCGGGATTGAACCGTCGCCCTCCCGAATGCGAGTCCAGTATGCTAACCACTGCGCCACCTCGCTCGGTAATTATTATTGAAATGTGCAGAGATAATGTGGTACAGATTAAACGAGGTTCAAAGTTATCAGAACCTATTAATGTCACTAAAGGTTTGCGACAAGGTTGCAGTATGTCACCCACCTTGTTCAATTTATATGTAGGAGTGGCTGTCTGTAATTGGAAGAACAGCTGCAGAGGAATGGGAATGACTGGCAACGATGTACAGATATTTTCATTAAGCTTTGCTGACGACCAAGCTATTATAGCACAAGATGATTATGACTCTGAGTTCATGATACGACGTTTACGTCAGGAATACATCAGATGGGGACCACAAATGAGTCTAACAAAAACGGAGTATCTGGTGGTGAATAGTGATGCTAAATTTGAAATACACATCAATGACAAAGCAGTTATGAGACAGGTAGAGAAATTTAAATATCTCGGGGCACATATTGATAAAAACGGATTGGGCCATACAGAAGTAAAATATAGAATACAGCAGAGCAGAAAAGTGTTACGGTGTATGAATTCTTTTTTGTCGGGATAAGAATATTTCCTGCAACAAAAAGAAAAGAGTAGGTAAGATAATGGTTGAATCAGTGCTATGCCATGGATCAGAACAACGGATCTTCAATGTGGATCTCAAAAGAAGACTAATAACTGTATGCTCGGCTACGGCAGTAGTAGGATGTTTTTTTCTTTCTTTTTTTTGTACTGAAACAAAAATAAATCCTTACATACAATATAAAATAAAAATAAAAGAATTAAAAATGTTACCATTTCATTTTTATTTTTATTTTTTGGTTGTGCGCGCATTCATCGACATTGCATTGCACTGTGTTTGCTTGCCAGGTTGTGATCAGAAACTGATGATTTTTCAAGTTAGCTCAGTTTTAACGTATCGCTAGTGTCCATTCAGAAAGCTGTTGCACTCAGCGACTGTTATATTGACTTGTAAATTATTGATTTCAGCGATCAGGCGTCCTTTTTAAATTTTATTGTGCAGATCTAGATTTCGGATAGAAGCCAGCCATTCTCAATGCACTATTATTTTCGCTCAATGCATGTAATTCTCTGTTGAACTGTAGATGAAGCCCGGCCAACAGGAAATTACATGTGTTCAGCGAGAATAATAGTGCATTGAGAATGGCTAGCTTCTAGCTGAAATCTAGATCTGAACAATAAAATTTAATAAGGACGACTGATCGCTGCAATCTATAATTTACAAGTATCGCTAGAGTTTCTAACAACCCTACCACAACAAAGGTCAAAATTTATTAGTGATTGTGGTGTTGCTCACGCTGCTAAATACTGCATTTTCGGGCAACAACAAAGTATTGTGTGGCACGTATCATTAGAGCACAGTTAATAAAGTCATTTCATGTAATAATGAATAAACTAGGCACTCATCTTTTCGTGTTTCCCACGCAGGTCTCGTTGTAAAATCGTGGCTCAATCGTCGAAAATCTAGGTGATGATTATTCCAAGCTCGGATGCAAAGAGGCCTAAGTTTTATTCTGCTATATTCAAAAGTTTTATAGATGTGTTTCACAAACTATTCTTGAAGATTAAACCTTTGAAAGTTAGCACAATGGTGATGTAAAAAATAATCAGCACTCCGAATGTAAGTTACACTTCCTTTTTATTGCTTTTGTTGTAATATCGCGTAACACACAAAACATCACTTCACAATACAAAACATACTTGAAAATATCTTCCTCACTGTTAAAGTTGATATTTTATAAGCTGACTACAATATGTCTTTCAAACACGACGAACAAGACTTGACCCTCTCAAGGTCCGACTCTCTAACTAACAACTAACTACTTATCGCTTACGGGCCCAAAAATCAAGAGTTACAAGTACGTCAAAGATCATAGTGATAAAAGAAAGAATACACCATGGAGGTAAGAATAGAGGGAGACGCCGTGACGTCACAGCTGTGAAGCTATGTGAAGCCGAGGGTAGCCATTTCAATCCGACCAAAACATTGCTGCTGTAAGCTTGTGTGCATAGGCTTGTCGCTCGCTTTTGGAAGGATTTTGCGCTATTATGGTGACTTGTGTGGTGTTCGGATGTACGAATCGTTCTGATTGTGATGCGAAATCTAAGGGAATAACATTTCATATGTACGTTGTCTCGTTAAGTTTGATTTTACAACTTCATTGTGAATGAACGTGTGCTACATCGGTACTTGTACTATAGCGTGTTTTTCTCCTGTATGATTTTAGATTTCCTAAAAATGAAAGTCGGAAAGCTCTGTGGGAGAATGCCGTGAGGAGGAAGAATTGGCGTGCGTCTATATGGAGCACTATATGTTCTCAGCATTTCCGAGAAGAGGGCATAGACCGAACTTCCCTTTCAACAGTAAGGCTCCGAGAAAATGCTGTACCATCAGTTTTCCCTACACACCCAAAACATTTGCAAAAGGTATGTTAATTCAAAGAATTAAATTCTTAGTTTTAAAGTTCACGTTTCAGTATAATACGTACGTATCGTCGATAATCGAAGTGTTGAGGAACTCACTTTGTCTTCATCAGGTACCAAATTAAAAGCTAACACTGGCGTAAAGTATAGGCCTAAACAGGACACTGTGTAGATTTGCCATTCTATGTACCGTATTTCAGTAAATATTGGTGGTAATGAACAGTGTTTCCCAGTAGTGTAACGTAACTGAAATGTCCCAGTACGTATTACAAACAAGATGTATTTATGGGGCTTTGAAGGGAGGGTATAACTAACTTAGTTTTCAGTTTCTATTATTGAGTTTGTGATACACGTTTATTACTGAATTAACAAAATTTTATCGTGTACATTGAAGGCTAGCTATTCGTAATATTACATTAAATACTATTTTTAATCAGAAGAAACGCGGAATTTCGCCTTTATGAGATTTTATTTTAAACAAAAACTTTGAAACAACCAATCTGATGACGTTACATGCGTATATGGTGCAATTAGCGACTGTAATACACGCAGCGCTATAGCACACTGGCAATGTTTTGGTCAGAGTGTCATAGCAGCGAGCCACGCCCCCAAGGCTTCAAAACGTAGTACGGCTGGGATACGTAGCGCCATCTCCCCTTATTCTTACCTCCATGGAATACACATACGAATAATATCACTGCAATAGAAACACATCGATGTATCAAAGTACCTCTACATTAATTAAATCAAATCTGAATGTTGTCTCAGAAATATGTCAACTACTTTACAGAAACACAGTAGAATATTACTGGTATCGAGAGGTTCAGGTGAGCTGCCGTAATGGTTACGTAATTCAAGTACCATTACAAGTTCTACACAACAGTAGCAAACGGCACGGATGGACTGACCGGTGTAGATGCTCCCAAAATGAAGTCCGAAACGTGGCTACTGAAGATTAGTGTTTTGCAATCAGTCGCCTTTAATATGGAAACGTGTGGCAGAGGTCAATTACTGTAATTAATGACTGGTACGGGACACGGAGTGAATGTGCTTTCGATGTTTTCTTGTGTGTCTTTGCGAGAGGCTATTAGGGTAACGTACAGCGCCTGGTGATAATTGAAGGTGGCTGTTGCGACGTACCCCGACACACAGCCAGTCTCAGTCACAAAGGCACAGCGCTGACATGGCCGCCTGAACGCCATCGGCAGGCAAGTCACGCGCCTCCCTGCAAAGTGGCCGGCGCCGACCTCGGCGGTTCCATCTCACCGCCGAGTGTGCTGCGCCTCGCTCCGCCATTGCGACCTTCGCACCGCCCCGTGTCGCCCCTGCCCAACTGAACTCTCTCTCTCTCTCTCTCTCACTCCCCCCCCCCCCCCCCCCCCCACACACACACCTCGCTCTCCAACTTCGTTAATATAACTGCTGACATCAACCTGTTTCTTGCCATAGTTTGCAGCATTCCAACAACGTAAAATCATTTCTAGCCAAGTGATGATTGTACACTCAGATGACGTGTCATGGGATAGTGATTTGCACGTACAGAAATGGCGGAAGTATCGCTTAGGCCGGTATTACACTATCAAATACCTTTGTCAAATATCTTTGTCCAATATCTTTGTCAAAGGTATTTGATGGCGTAATAGGGAACTTTGTCAAATGTCGTCCAATATTTGATCAAATCTAGAGCCTCGCTGTAGATTTGATCAAAGAAGTCGCTTGTCTTCTGTTCACTGCAATGTGACATGTTACCACATGGAGCGCTAGCATCGCTGCATTCTGTCGTCAGTAGTGTTTTTATAAACATTGCCGAAAAATACAATTGGTGTGTGCAAACACTACAAAATTAATAGAGATGTATGAAGCTGATGAGGCGCTTTACAATGTGAGGCACGCTGAATACAAAAATAGATTACGAAGATTGGAGACCTGACTTAACCTAACATAACCTAACCCTCTCCTGTAGCAAGGAATCAGAGTTTTGCAGTGAGGCTGTCTTCTGCAGATGTAGCAGTTCTTAAGTGAATATTGTGCTTTGTAATATGAGAATACACTTCATTGAGCACACACAGAAATGTATGCTCCTCCATTCTTAATTAATTGATGTAAGACTTGACGTCCTCCACTATAAGCTCACGTAACAAGTTTTGTTGAACGCTTTTATCATGTCGTCGTAAAACCCACGGCTTCACCCAGGTGTGTTTCCTTTTTTTCCCCCGCTTCTCTTTCGCATGTGCACACAGTGCAATTGCGATACATGCAACTGCTGGGGTTAATAACAAGTTGTTGTTGTCAGCCATCTTGAACTTTGATGAAAAATATGATGACAGTGTAATACCCCTTCTAGCAGTACATCAAAAATCTTTGTCAAATATATTTGACGGAATATTTGATCACATCTTTGGTCAAATGTTTGACAAAGAAATTTGGTAGTGTAATACCGGCCTTACACAAGGTATAAAAGGCCAGTGGATTGGTTATGCTGTCATCTGTACTCAGGAGATTAATGTGAATTGGTTTGGAATGTGATTATGGCCGTACGACGTTATTATAACACTATTCCCTACTAATTGAACCTTTAGTTCTGTCACGGGAAAAGCTACGTATAACACTAACGGGCCGTGAAACAAGCTTATGCTACCCTCTGAGACGATTTCAAAGTTCGACCGTGCGTGTGTCTAATGGGAAAGGGTATCAGAGTTGTTGTTGTTGTTGTTGTGGTCTTCAGTCCTGAGACTGGTTTGATGCAGCTCTCCATGCTAATCTATCCTGTGCAAGCTTCTTCATCTCCCCGTACCTACTGCAACCTACATCCTTCTGAATCTGCTTAGTGTATTCATCTCTTGGTCTCCCACTACGATTTTTACCCTCCACGCTGCCCTCCAGTACTAAATTGGTGATCCCTTGATGCCTCAGAACATGTCATACCAACCGATCCTTTCTTCTACTCAAGTTGTGCCACAAACTCCTCTTCTCCCCAATTTTATTTAATACCTCCTCATTAGTTATGTGATCTACCCATCTAATCTTCAGCATTCTTCTGTAGCACTACATTTCGAAAGCTTCTATTCTCTTCTTGTCTAAACTATTTATCGTCCATGTTTCACTTCCATACATGGCTACACTCCACACAAATACTTTCAGAAACGACTTCCTGACATTTAAATCAATACTCGATATTAACAAATTTCTCTTCTTCAGAAACGCTTTCCTTGCCATTGCCAGTCTACATTTTATATCCTCTCTACTTCGACCTCGTAGCAAAACTCGTTTACTACTTTAAGTGTTTCATTTCCTAATCTAATTCCCCCAGCATCCCCCGACTTAATTCGACTACAGTCCATTATCCTCGTTTTGCTTTTGTTGATGTTCATCTTATATCCTCCTTTCAAGACACTATCCAATCCGTTCAACTGCTCTTCCAAGTCCTTTGCTGTCTCTGACATAATTACAATGTCATCAGCGATCCTCAAGGTTTTTATTTCTTCCCCATGGATTTTAATACCTACTCCGAACTTTTCTTTCGTTTCCTTTACTACTTGCTCAATATACAGATTGAATAGCATCGGGGAGAGGCTTCAACCCTGTCTCACTCCCTTCCCAACCATTGCTTTCCTTTCATGTCCCTCGACTCTTATAACTGCCATCTGCTTTCTGTACAAATTGTAAATAGCTTTTCGCTCCCTGTATTTTACCCCCGCCACCTTCAGAATTTGAAAAAGGGTATTCCAGTCAACATTGTCAAACGTTTTCTCTAAGTCTACAAATGCTAGAATATAATTTCGAATTTTGTAGAGTTTACAGTAAAACCAATCATGCCTTAACCTTGGGAGTTATCAAAAGTGGTAAAATTACAAGTGGGTGAAAAAAAAGGAACGGTCGCCAGCCAAATTAGGCACATTAATTTGGAAATATATATTTGAAAAAAAAATTGGATATTAGTTATTGAAGTTGTTTTTGTTGAGACTTCCCTTTGAATAGCAAACAGGATACAAACTGACACAGTGCACTCTGTACTGTATGTAGTAGAAGTTACCAATAACGCTCACATCAATAAATTATGGGAAGCAAAATTGCATCGAGGTCATACAAATGATGACCACAATCAAAATACTGAAACATCACTGCATGAAACGCAGAACTTATTTTGGACGTGACACGAATAACACAAATAAAGATGAATAATATCTAAAATACACTGTTTAAGCTCCTATGCATACAGCCGTTATCCTTAGTAACAGCAATAGTTCATTTTTTTCTCAATAGGAATACAATATGATGGGGACCCATAAACTGGTATAGTTTCACTAACCAACGTTCCTTGATTATTGCAAAAGTAAAAAACTATCTTTAAAAGCAAATCATTCACCTAAATTACTTTTCAAGGTAATGAAATACAACACTGGGCTTAATTAACTTCAAAAGGAACCATTCATGATGGATACCATAACTACACTATCTTTGAAAATGTGCATAACTTCACTTCTAACAGTGCCACCGCAAATCGGTTCATTAAAGATTTATGTCTACTTGTACTTTAATCACCTGTGAAGTAGGTATTCTTGGAAATAATATTTACACAACTTTTCACTATAACCCTACAAAAATATACTTTATAATAAACTAAGGTCACTTTGGCAAACGTCTATCCAACTTCACTTTTATGGTTTTTACCCATAAAATAATTAAGGTTTTCACTTTTCTATTGATTGATCTTTAATTATTTGTACTTAAACTTCCTACCTAAACAATTTCACTTGGAGTAGTCCATAAACATAGCGTCCAAATTTTACTCTTACTTTAACTTTTACTACTCTTTTTACTTTAGACAAAAAATCACTCTTAAAGACAAGAATGCCAGAATTGTTCATTTAAATCAGGATACTCGGTTTTAGTAGTACTTAGGTGAGGGCCCTGCGTAGGTTCGTGATCAGGATTGGAGTTATGGTTTCGAACGCGAATTGACGTTTTATGTGATTATTATTGAAACAACACACAGATTAACTGGTCCATCCCAGTATACATTACGTAACTGAATGTATGAAGTCTCTTAAGCAGTGGCGAAGATTAGTGTCTGGCGAAATGGTGGCTAACTGTGCTATCGACTCTTGATGTGCGAATGCTCTATAAAATCTATTCTTGGCGTCCGATTTTAAACGTATTAGAGCCATTCCATTATTCCGTGAATACGAAATAATAGCCAGATCTACATCCGAGGCAAATCGCTCCTAATGCAGCTTCCAATGTCCTCTCTTAGCACCGTCTAAATGTACCGTGCTAACACTTGCCATAGAGTGCGTGCTGTTCACACAAAGGAGCCGTTGAGTTCGACCGCCAAACCCACCTTTTACATCGCGTGATGCCACTTTCGTTGCGGAGGGACTTACCTACAGCGTTTACGTGTTACAAATACAAGTGCCCTAAGCATGAACCAGCGTTTAACAAACATATTTTTTTCATAAACATATTCATATTAGAATAATTTAAAATTTCAGCCGATTCTTTTGCTTTTTTCGTTTATACATAATACTAATTTTCTTGCCATACATCAAGGAGTTCAAACAACACAGAATGCACGCTTCATAAATTGCAGATACACAGTTACTTAAAATAAGCCTACTGCTAATCGATATAAGTGTTACAGTATTAACAAAATTTCAACGCGGAATGGTAGTTGTATCTAGACGCTTGGAACATTCCATTTCGGAAATCGTTAGGGGTTTCAATATTCTGAGATCCACAGTGTCAGGCATTAGCTCTCACCACGGACAACGAAGTGGCCGACAGCCATCACTTAACGGCCGCTAGAGACGGCGTTTTCGCGGAGTTTGTCAGTGCTAACAGACAAGCAACACTGGATTAAACAACACAACAGCAGAAATGAATGTGGAGTATGAAAAAAGTATCCTTTACGACAGTGCGGCGCTAATGGACAGCAGACGATCTACATCAGTCTCTTTGCTAACAGCAAGAAGTCGCCTGCAGCGCATCTGCCGGGATCGTGACCGTATCGGTTGGACCCTAGGCGGCTGTAAAACTGGCCCGATTTCAGTTGGTTGGAGCTGATAGTATGGTAGTATGGTTAGAGCCCACGAAACCATGGACCCAAGTGGTCAACAAGGTCTTCAATTCCCAATCAACAATAAACATCGTTCAAGGTCAGAGAGAGGGGGAGGAGTAGGAGGAGATGAACAAAGAGAAGTGGGAGGAGGAAATGGACAAAGATAGTGGGGAGAAAGAATCTAACAGAGAGAAAATGGGGGGGGGGGGGGGTTGAAGAATTTTGGATGTGTATCCAATTTCCATACATATTTAGCAATTATGAAGCATTCCCGGGTACGATAGTTATTTATAGATTTATATTCGATACATTACTCCAGTAGGTATATGAAACACGAGTGTATTTCAGTGTAACGATGTCTCAGAATTTCAAAGCAATCGGTGAAGAACTTTCGGAGATTTACGATTTTGAGCAAACGAGTATTTATTTTCATTTATATAGCTTTCATTCCCGTACGAAACTAGGTGATATTAAAATCCTATGACTGCCTCTCAAATATTTTTTGTTTATTTATCGCTTCTCTCATCATTACCGAGTTGGAGCGAAGTAATTTAAGAACAGGTCATACAGTTTCCTGAAGAGTGTATCCCCCATCGACACCAACAGAAATTTCAGCTACAACCGTCGACTTATTATCGAATTATTCATTTCATCTGTTTCTAACATTAAGTTATGTACGAGTATGAGGGTCAAACGTGGGCAAGAAGAGGCTGGTCGACTAGTTTTCAATAATCAAGCATCCTATGAAATTTCCGGAACTCGGCACAATTACAACAAGAGTTTGTGCAGTCTGTAATAACAATCGACTTCCAGAGCTTACTTCCAGCGGAATAGCGGTCCTCATTTAGCGGTTTCACGCAGTCTTAATGTCGTCTTGCTCCCACATTACATAGCCGCACGCACCTGATGCCCTTCCTTACCTTCCAGACTGGATAATGAATGAGACGTTGTTGCTATTAAACTTCAGTGCTGTCACATGGCGATCTTTTGTTTGGGCTACATACTTTTACTCTGAGACGTTCCTTCACGGCTTCAGCACTACGTGTTTCCACATCTATTTCCTAACGAAATATTGGCTTTGTAAAGATTAATAGTCTTGAATAGGATATTTTCAGGAACTTGTTCAACAGCCAACTGAAAGTAAATTATGATGGATTTTCTATGTTATTTATCGTTTATCGATTAGTTAAATAACTGAAAATATCAAATAGCATACTGATCGTATTATCGCAACTTGCAGTTTCTATTCAACAGTATTTAGGAGCCGCATTTCTCATAATGCCACAGAACTACGTGGTTAGTAGCATAAGGATTTTTTAGTAAATGAGCTGCTGTAAAGCTGAAATGCTATGAGGCACAATGTTTCCCAAAAACGTTTACGGCCACTGTTTATGTCTACGCAAACAAGAGTTTCGGATTTAAATTTAGACTGATTATACTAACATCAATATTTTGAATTCTATAAACGCGCAAATAAAATTTTAGCTATGAGGAATTTTCATTTCTCAGATGCTGTTTAGAGGGAAATATTTTGCCGATGCCCCTGAGTAACTTCTTTTCTGAAAGCAGGCGAGCGCTTTTCTTCGATAATGGACGGCGCGGGACGAAAAGAAGCGGCGCCCGGAGGCGAAGTAATCGAAAGAGCTGAGAAAAACCGATGCACGTTAGCGCGGAGGTTCTTTGCCGGCTCCAAAAGCACATTAAATGTGTTATATAGAGTCTGCAAGTGGCAGAACACTATCGCTCGTTTCAGCAAAGTGTTCCAGGTGACGTGAAATAAAAGTGAAGAAGGAAGTGCAGCAAAAAGGAAAGCATACTATTATGGTATTGGAAATAAAAATGAGAAATGCAGGAGGGATAAACAAATATAATTTATTCCTATGGGTAAATCTCGTTTAAAATGTAGTAGATGAGAGTGTACATGGAAGAATAAAGAACTGAACGCCTTACAAAACTCATTCGTTTCTGTTAACCTGCAACTTACTTTGCACGAGGAAATGAAAATTCATATCGCAGTTTGGATTCATCAAGCATACTTGTGCGGAAAATCAGGGATGGGATCCACTACCTGTAGAGATCTTGAGTGTTACAAGCAAGTTAGAGGCACTAGTATTAGCTATTATAATGTGTGTGGAAGAGTTTTCTAGTTTCTTGATATTTTTCTTCTGATTAAGAACTGCTTTCATCCCATATTCTGAATATTGTAGCATAGTGATCGTGTTTACCTTTCTCAGACAACCTTCCAACATGCAGTCCATAAGGAAAAATATTTTCATTTCCTGATCGTAAGACGTCACTGTAGTGTAAGCGTACTGCTAGGATACCATAAAACACAATAGACAAAGAAAGATACCAATCTTATTATATACCAACAGTTAATATTTGCGGCCATCTTTCCACAATTGCTACTTCAGTGATGTTTATGTTGTAGATAATGAAACATATTAGTAATTTTTTGCAAGTAAATTATTATTACTGTTTTCACCAGACATGTTCAGTGAACTACACAGAAATAGAAAAGACAATTGTTCGTTGCGAATGGACACATATAAGGCACAGAAATCATATAAGTGCAAAATAAAAATCCTGTACTTATAAATAACGTAAACATTACAAAAGGCTAAATGTGTCGCTTTGAAACACTACATATACCGTTATCATAGCAAAATACTTATAGTTAAATAATTATTGGATTTATTACCTTTTACGCGACTGAATATGTCTTAAACAAGTAGGTGAAATATTCGTTTTGTAAATTTAAAGGTCTCTTTCCTGGCTACAATATCTATTTACTCTGCGTACGCCTTTCGCCTTTTACATTACAGGCGTCTTCAGGCTATATTTTCTAGAATAATAAGGTTTCGTTTGTACACATGATCGTTACAGATTGGAAAATTTAGTCACAGTATACATGACGAAGGCAAGGGAGTCCCAATAAAGAAAGAGTTCATTCTACAAAATCGCCTCGTTCCACGTACTATAAATGTGAAGATCTTGCAAGGTTAAGTCAGAAGCATTTCACATCACTTAGCCAACGAAAGTCTGAATATAAACAATCTACAGAGCTTGATGCAAATATGTGCCGAACTTTCGTCACTGTGGTGGAAGTGCGCCCACTAACCTAAGACCAGATGAAGGCAAACGCAGGTTTTGGCAAGACAGCGAAGTAACTGTTAACTAACATAATTTACGTAAAAATTGAGGAGTGAGCCGTAGATATTGTATGTAAAAACAAAACTTTGTTATTCCAGAAAAAAAAGCTCACTGAGGATGCCTGTAATGCAAAAGGTGAAACTGTCTGGAGAACAAGTATTGTATCATAGTAAGAAAAGAGGCGTTTGAATTTACGAAACGCATATTTCACCTAGTTATATGAGTCATAATCAGTTGTCTACAAAGAAATAAAAGCTATAATTGTTTAACTGTAAGTGTTTTGTTGAGAGTTATATAGTGTTTCATAGAAGTGCAATTTGATTAGATTAATATTTACGTTATGTAGGGGATTATGATATAGCACTACTATGTATTCTAGCTTCTATGTGTGCTCATTGGCGCAAGTGTAAGCACGAGGAGAATTATCGCTAAGTAAACTGTGAACTACTGGACAAATTACTATAAAAAATTTAAAAAAACTTAAAATAAATACGTAAGTCACACACATACACACACAACTATAACAAGAGTACCGCGTATTATAATATTCCCATCCATTCTCCTCCGCCCAACATACCACTGCAATTCTACCCTCCACAGTTTTCATGCTTCTTCAGCTAACCCAGCAGATAGGGGCAGTATAGGACAGAGTATGGCCAAGTCTGCGAGGCTATGTGCAGTGACATGTAAAACTGTGACACGTAGTTGGCTGAAAACGTATATGGTATTTTATCTAGTGCTGGAAGACATACAAGTAAGTGCTGAAACACAGTAGTCTACTTGTATCAGTGAGAAGAAGGTGTCTGAATTTGTAAAACAAATGTTTATGCATGTTGTCTCCATGATGATGTTACAAACTTTCAGGGGTAACGGAGAAGGTTTGAGGTAAGCAGCCCTGGTCCAGAAACGGCCGAGTCTAAAGTTATAAAAAGAATCATTCTGATACCCTTGAAAGTGGAATACATATTCCAGTACTGTTGTTACCAAGATTGTAGGGAACACAATTTTCATAGGTGGTAGTATGGAACAAAAGAAAACAATTACTAGTAAAAAAAAAGCTCCAAAATACGTAACTTAAAAGCTATGGGTACTTGTTCATCTTCAGTAATAGGAACAACATCTTCTCTAATGCCAGCTCTTTCGTTTCCATGTTTTTGGAGGAGATAATATGAACCAAAAGAAGAAAAAACGTCCAATAAATATGGGCTCTAAAATGCATACCATAAGAGCTATTGGCACTTGCTCAGTAGAACAGATGCGTTTCACAGGGACGAAGGTGAACAAGCGATCGTGATTCTTCAGCTACATATTTTAGATCCCATGCCTACTAGAACTTTGTCTTTTAGTCCATGTTACCACCTCTGAGATCATATACGGCAGAACTGACAGATAACGTTACATCGGTATTTCTGAAATCATTGGGGAAGTGCCAACAAAATTGTTAAAGAATTACCGCATGGTCAGTTTAAAAGCTAATGGTTCCAATTTGCTGACAAGAATAACATAAAGCGGAATGGAAAAGAAAATTGAGCATGTGTTAGTTAGCTATCAGTGTGGCTTTAGGAAGAAAGCTAAAGACACCAGAGAGGCAGTACTAACGTTGCAAGAATTAAGGAAAATTAAGACATGTTCGTAGGATTTGTCGACTGGTCGACAATACCGCCTTGGAGGCGGTTAAGTGGAAGATGTCTCTCAGAGGTGGATAGTGACAGATAGTGACGCGAGACTGGACGCGCACGTAGTTTATGTATCAGCCGATACAGCACAATATTGGATAGGGGGATTGTGATTTTAGTTTCGATTGTGCCCACTAGAGCGCAATAAAGTAATACAATGTTTTTCATACTGCTCTAGTGTTTTCATAAAGTGTTATTATGTCTTTTTTTGTATGTAAAATGTTATAAATGTGTTTTAGCAGTATGAATGATGCGTGAGTGTGGTTTAAGGTTAATATTAAGATAATTGTTTAACGAGTTATGTAGCAGGATTTAGTATGGGAACATTTCGAAGAAGTATGAATATGGACAAAGGGGATTTATGTAGAATAGATTTGTAAAGTAAGTTTATGGTAAAGGGAAAGTTAATTCAGGTATAAATAAAAATAGTAAATAACTTTATGCATAAACAAAATTTCAGCATACTAGATAATTATGTCGGTAAAAAGCGCAGTCGTCAGGTTTACTATTTTACGATTGGTTATGGATGAAAAGCGCGGACTGACGCGGGAGAATGTTGTTTTGCTATTGGCTGTTCAGTAAACTGACCAATGGTAAAGCAATATTCTTCGCGCGCCTTTCTCTGCTGGTAGAGAAGACTTAGAATATTCTATAAAAGATTCGAAGCCTAGCCATGAAACAGATCGGACGTGTGTAGTAGTAGTTCCGATGGAAACGATAAGTTGCCGGATCTAGCAATGTTTCATACATCAAAAGTGTTGGAAAGTGACGACATAATAATTCCGATGTGTGTGTAGAAACTTCGGAATTTTGAAGTGAATTTTGTGACGAGAAAAGACATATATTACGCGTGGCGTATTGAGCAGGTCGGTGGCTAAAAACTGTGACTGCATTTGGTACCGACAGACTTAATATTTGGCGAGCATTGAAGCTGTGTTAAGACTAGCACGGGCTTGGCAGTGATACTTGTTCACCTAGGTTTCAGAGTATATTAATTGTGGACAAAATTTCCAACCTTTCATTTCTTCTGAAAACTTTATGCCGAAACGTAGATTAGTGACTTCAATTGCAGCCTGGTTCACGTGGAAGTACAGTAGGTTTCACTCGGCTTCCCTACTGATGATCCGCAGAGGCGATGTTCACAGGTAGGTGCAGGTCCGTCGTAAAGGGACGGAAAGAAACGCGCCGCCGCAGCCCCTACTGTTCAACCTATACATCGAAGAAGCAATGATGGAAATAAAAGAAAGGCTCAGGAGTGGAATTAAAATTCAAGGTGAAAGGCTATCAATGATACGATTCGCTGACGATATTGCTATCCTGAGTGAAAGTGAAGAAGAATTACGTGATCTGCTGAATGGAATGAACAGTCTACTGAGTACAGAATATGGATTGAGAGTAAATCGAAAAAAGACAAAAAACTGAGAAGTAGCAGAAATGAGAACAGCGAGAAACTGAACATCAGGATTGATGGTCACGAAGTAGATGAACTACCTAGGCAGCAAAATAACCAGTGATGTACAGAGCAAGGAGGACATCAAAAGCAGGAAAAAAAAGGGCATTCCTATCCAAGAGAAGTCTACTAGTATCAAACATAGGCCTTAATTTGAGAAAGAAATTTCTGAGAATGTACGTTGTGAGCACAGCATTGTATGATAGGGAAACATGGGTTGTGGGAAAATCCGGAACAGGAAAGAATCGAAGCATTTGAGATGTGGTCCTACAGACGAATGTTGAAAATTAGGTGGACCGATAAGATAAGGAATGAAGAGGTTCTGCGCAGAATCGGCGAGGAAAGCAAAACATAGAAAATTCATCTCTTAAGGCATCGGGGGAAAACTTCCGTGGTACTAGAGGGAGCTGTAGAAGGTAAAAATCGCAGAGGACGACAGAGTTTAGAATACAGCCAGCATCTAATTGATAAGGTAGGGTGCAATTGCAACTGTGAATTGAAAAGATTGGCACAGGAGGGGAATTTGTGGTGGACCACATCAAACCATCTTGAAGACCGACGAGTTATAGAGAAAAAAAAAGAATAAGAGCAACCTCTGAAGGTTCCTTAGCCTACAATCTTAGTAACTATAGTACCGGTACATGTATTCCATTGTAACTTCCGACTCGATTGCTTCTGGACCAAGTACCTTACTTCAAATTTGTAAATTTACCCTTCTTCATGATTGTAAAATCATCACGGAAACACTATATACAGGGTGTTACAAAAACGTACCGCCAAACTTTCAGGAAACATTCCTCACACACAAAGAAAGAAAATATGTTATGCGGACATGTGTCCGGAAACGCCTACTTTCCGTGTTAGAGCTCATTTTATTACTTCTCTTCAAATCACATTAATTATGGAATGGAAACACACAGCAACAGAACGTACCAGCTTGACTTCAAACACTTTGTTACAGGAAATGTTCAAAATGTCCTCCGTTAGCGAGGATACATGCATCCACCCTCCGTCGCATGGAATCCCTGATGTGCTTTGCAGCCCTGGAGAATGGCGTATTGTATCACAGCCGTCCACAATACGAGCACGAAGAGTTTCTACATTTGGTACCGGGATTGCGTAGACAAGAGCTTTCAAATGCCCCCATAAATGAAAGTCAAGAGGGTTGAGGTCAGGAGAGCGTGGAGGCCATGGAATTGGTCCGCCTCTACCAATCCATCGGTCACCGAATCTGTTGTTGAGAAGCGTACGAACACTTTGACTGAAATGTGCAGGAGCTCCAGCGTGCATGAACCACATGTTGTTTCGTAATTGTAAAGGCACATGTTCTAGCAGCACTGGTAGACTATCCCGTATGAAATCATATAACGTGCTCCATTGAGCGTAGGTGGAAGAACATGGGGCCCAATCAAGACATCACCAACAATGCCTGCCCAAACGTTCACAGAAAATCTGTGTTGATGACGTGGTTGCACAATTGCGTGCGGATTCTCGTCAGCCTACACATGTTGATTGTGAAAATTTACAATTTGATCACGTTGGAATGAAGCCTCATCCGTAAAGAGAATATCTGCACTGAAATGAGGATTGACACATTGTTGGATGAACCATTCGCAGAAGTGTACTCGTGGAGGCCAATCAGCTGCTGATAGTGCCTGCACACGCTGTACATGGTACGGAAACAACTGGTTCTCCCGTAGCATTCTCCATACAGTGACGTGGTCAACGTTACCTTGTACAGCAGCAACTTCTCTGACGCTGACATTAGGGTTATCGTCAACTGCACGAAGAACTGCCTCGTCCACTGCAGATGTCCTCGTCGTTCTAGGTCTTCCCCAGTCGCGAGTCATAGACTGGAATGTTCCGTGCTCCCTAAGACGCCGATCAATTGCTTCGAACATCTTCCTGTCGGGACACCTTCGTTCTGGAAATCTGTGTCGATACTAACGTACCGCGCAACGGCTATTGCCCCGTGCTAATCCATACATCAAATGGGCATCTGCCAACTCCGCATTTGTAAACATTGCACTGACTGCAAAACCACGTTCGTGATGAACACTAACCTGTTGATGCTACGTACTGATGTGCTTGATGCTAGTACTGTAGAGCAATGAGTCGCATGTCAACGCAAGCACCGAAGTCAACATTACCTTCCTTCAATTGGGGCAACTGGCGGTGAATCGAGGAAGTACAGTACATACTGACGAAACTAAAATGAGCTCTAACATGGAAACTAAGCGTTTCCGGACACATGTCCACATAACATCTTTTCTTTATCTGTGTGTGAGGAATGTTTCCTGAAAGTTTGGCCGTACCTTTTTGTAACACCCTGTATACACGTACTTGACTACAGCAACATACTTTTTAGGCGAGACATGTTTGGTAGCAAAACGTTTTAATTGCAAAAGACGGGGGTTGGGGGGAGGCAAGGTATTTACTCTTTTCTAAAAGTTAAGCATTATATAAGGGCTAATTTCGGTCACCGAGTTTGTCTCAGCAGTATTTTCAAATAATTGCCACTACTAGTTTCTCGCTATAAATTCATCTGTGAAAGGCGGCAGAGGGAGTCGCAGCGAATATTAGCGCCGCTAATTAATTACGTGTCTCTGAAACTGTTCCAACCGCCTGCCGTCTAAAGACCAGCACGTGCGCTCACAGAGAGGCGATGCGCTGCCCTTTGATTGCAGCACGGAGCGCAGGCACTGAGAGCGACCAGGGAGGCCACGTGCGCGACCTCTTCGATGCGCCCTCGAGATTGCGCTAACTGCGGCCCCGCTATTCCGAGACGCTCTTCGTCGAAGCAGCAGCAGCAGCAGCAGCAGCAAGGCCTCTCAAAGCTCTCACCAGCGGCCACGCATAAACGTGTTACTCTTTATCTCCCCCGGAAGCGCTCTCCCTTTCATCCCTGTAAGTGCTCCTCCTTGCCGCTGTCTTTTGAGGAGACGCGGGTTTCTGCGGCCGTCTCAGGGCCCACCTCTGTGGTAGACACTGAGAATGGTACCTGAGCAGAAGCTTACACAGTGCTATTTCTTAAAGGCTGTCGGAGTAAAATTCGATCAACTAAATATTCTGTCGCATTATTTCTGATAACCAGATTGCAATTTTCTAATCACCAATGGTAACGTTCGGTATGTTTTGTGTTTTTAACTCCCCCTATTATTACTAATCCAAATTAATTGTTCAGTAACATTTCGTAGCACATGTTAAGCAATACCTTGGGGTTATAGAAACAACGTCTTCGATTATCAAACGCTAGTCATCATGTACATCTACATCCATACTCACAAGGGAACCTCCCCATCGCACCCCCCTCAGATTTAGTTATAAGTTGGCACAGTGGATAGGCCTTGAAAAACTGAACACAGATCAATCGAGAAAACAGGAAGAAGTTGTGTGGAACTATGAAAAAAATAAGCAAAATGTACAAACTGAGTAGTCCATGTGCAAGATAGGAAACATCAAGGAGAAGGTGAGCTCAGGAGCGCCGTGATCCCGTGGTTAGCGTGAGCAGCTGCGGAACGAGAGGTCCTTGGTTCAAGTCTCCCCTCGAGTATAAAGTTTAATTTTTTGTTTTCAGACAATTATCAAATTTCAGGCACTCAACATAATCAACTTCGCTCTCCAAAATTCCAGGACATGTTCAGATTTGCTTGGACATATGCAGGATTTGACGGTCTACACACGGAAAAATTTGAAAACGTTAAAAACATATTTTTTGACAGAGCACAGGGAAAACTGTGCGACTGTGAAACTGTTGCATTGATTTGTTGAGGTTTATGTGACAAACTCTTATGTTTTCATCACTTTTTTGGGAGTGATTATCACATCCAGAAGAAAACCTAAATCGGGCAGGACAGAAGAATCTTTTAACCCATTCGCAAAGTGTACAAGTCAGGTGGCTCGACAACATATTCCTATCATGCGACGCACATGCCGTCACCAGTGTCGTATAGAATACATCAGACGTGTTTTCCTGTGGAGGAATCGGTTGACCTATGGCCTTGCGATCAAATGTTTTCGGTTCCCATTGGAGAGGCACGTCCTTTCGTCTACTAATCGCACGGTTTTGCGGTGCGGTCGAAAAATACAGACACTAAACTTATTACAGTGAACAGAGACGTCAATGAACGAACGGACAGATCATAACTTTGTAAAAATAAAGAAAGCAAACTTTTCACTCAAGTGAAAATTTGAACCAAAGACCTCTCGTTCGGCAGCTGCTCACGCTAACCACGGGACCACGGCGCTCCTGAGGTCACACTATCATTGATGTTGCCTATCGTGCGTGTGGACTACTCAGTTTGTATATTTTGCATATTTTTTCATAGTTCCACGCAACTTCTTCCTGTTTTCTCGATTGATCTGTGTTCAGTTTTTCAAGGCGTATCCACTGTGCCAACTTATAACTAAATCTGAGGGGGGTGCGATGGGGAGGTTCCCTTGTCAGCAAACCACCATACGGTAGTGCTATTCTGTTGCGAGGAAAAATGACAGTCAATATGCTTCTGTACGAGCCTTAATTTCTCTCACCTTGCCTTCGCGGTCTTTACGCCAAATGTGTCCGCCTGCATAGCTGGGTGGGAAGGTGGTCGCCTCACATGCAAGCGAGCACAGGTTCGATTTCCGGCCGGGTTGGAGATTTTCTCCTCTCGGGGACTGGGTGTTGTCCTCATCATCATTTCATCTTCATCACCGGCGCGCTAGACGCCCAATGTGACGTCGACTGAAATGAGACTTGCACTTGGCGGCTGAACTTCCTCGGATAGGGCCTCCCGACCATATGCTCATTTACGCCAAATGTACAGTGAAGATGCTAAAAGTGTGGTACTGCTAAAGACTGAATATCAGTCCTCATTCTATGAGTGCTGTAATTTATGACTGCAGCTATCTATCACCTTATTATGTCATGTCATTGTAAGCTAGCAATTTTTGTCACTGTTTTTGTGGAATAAAAAATAAAGCTGTCAAAGCGTAAAAAAAGTACTGTGGCGGCGGCAGAGTCGTTCTGCACTCTTCCGCAAATGACGCTTCTCCATTTTTTCACCTAAAAAACGACGTCTTTCCTCGAGGATTCCCATTCGCGTTCAAGAAAGATCTCTGCAATGCTCTCGTGTTGATCGAACCTAATGGTAACAGATCTAGCGGCACACCTCTTGATTGCTTCTATGTCTGGTTTTATTCGATCTGCTTGGGATTCGAAACACTCGACAGGTACTCAGAATGAGTCACACCAGTGTGCATCACAATTTGAGAAGAATAGTGTTATCTATACGTACAGCACTACAGAAAAATATTATTATCCACTATTAAAGCAGTCAGTTGCTCAGAAATAAATCCAGTATGCGACAACAAACATTTTTGATCATTTGGCCACTACCGTAAAATGTCCGATAGGTAGCAAAATAAGTTTTGAATCTGACCTAAAATCATTTCACCTCGAAGAAAATCTTTTATTCCATGGATGAATCTCTGTTTATAAACAGGTAATTTGAAAAACTAGTGTGTTAAGTGTGGTGACAAGCGGAGGACCATCAAATAATGTGTTCGTTGATGTTATCACTAATGATGTATACATATCCTGTAAATTGACTCGTTCCAAGTGTCATATTAGTTCAATTAAAAAATCATTCAAATTTTGTATGGAACATATAATTAACTAACTGACTATACGAGGCCTCCTTCATAGAAGAGATATAATTTCCTTGAATTCTCCCAGTAAATCGAAGTCGACCATTCGCTTTTCCAACTGCCGTACTCATGTGCTCGTTCCATTTCGTTTTGGAACGTTATGCTTGCATGGCTAATCGAAGTGTAAGCAGCACACCACTGATACTATATTCGAACATCAAGGCATTGTTTTTCCTATTCATCTGCATTAACTAACATATTTCTACATGTACAACAGGCTGTCAGTTTACACACTAAATAGAATTTCTAAGTAGTTCTGGAACCTCCTATAGTCACTCAATAACGATACTTAACATCACACTACAGCTTCATCATCACCAATCATCATCATCATCCTCGTTATCAGCAACATCAACAGCCATTCCAAGTTAACTGCCGGATGAAGGCTTTCGTTAAGCTTTTTCAATGCACTACCGTGTTCATCCACATCCATGTTGTTCCCATATCTATTCTTCCAACATTTGTTCATCTGTCGTTAGTTAAATCATCGTCTCGCTCTTTTCCTATCTCTTAGAATCCATCAAAGAACTTTCTTAGGCTACCTGCCACCTACTGACCCGGCCTCTTGCCTGATCATCTTCATTTCATTTTCATTGCGTCTTTCGCTCACGTTTGTTCCCTGATTCATTACTTTGTTTTACTTTCTCTGCAAGTAATTCCCAGCATGCATCTCTCCGTTATTTTCTGAACAAATTTCAGTTTTTGAATGATTTTGTTGGATTTAAAGTGTATGTTTCAATGTTGTCAGGCAAAACTTGTAATAAACATTGTAAACTTTTCTCTTTAGTCACTTCGGAAGTTTACTTTTGAAAACATTACTTCGTTTTGCAAAAACATTACAAGTTTTTTTACTTATTATTTGTTTTGCTGTCCATTTAGTCACTGCATTCGAGTGTACTGAATGTAAAATTTGATGAACTGGCGCTGTGAGTTCATTAAAAATAACGTACTTCTTTAAATAAAAATATAAACATGAATGATCTTGAAGTTACTAGTAGAGTGTAATGATCTTCAGCAACTGTAGTTGTATATACGGTATAATTAGGATCCAGGTGCATAAAAGATATTTTCCTTCTATATTTTCTTTTATGGAACTAGTTGCTGATTACTTCGATAGATTCAAAATATATACAGGGATGCGCTCAATGCATTCAGGCATTTGGATGCACGTTCTTAACACAATCAGAATTTACTCAAATACGTCAAAAGCGAAGGAGAAAAGTATCGAAGGGAAACAGTACATTGTTATAAAGTTTTATGTTGTTTCAATGTTCGAGATAACGTCTACGAAAACGGACATAGTATGATATAATTACCAAAATGCTGGACGAAATATAAGCCCACTGTTTCGATTTTAGAACTAATATCAGTTTCAAACCTATATTAGATAAAAGATTTTTGAAACTGAATGTGGTGGCGCTGGTGATATACACTCCTGGAAATGGAAAAAAGAACACATTGACACCGGTGTGTCAGACCCACCATACTTGCTCCGGACACTGCGAGAGGGCTGTACAAGCAATGATCACACGCATGGCACAGCGGACACACCAGGAACCGCGGTGTTGGCCGTCGAATGGCGCTAGCTGCGCAGCATTTGTGCACCGCCGCCGTCAGTGTCAGCCAGTTTGCCGTGGCATACGGAGCTCCATCGCAGTCTTTAACACTGGTAGCATGCCGCGACAGCGTGGACGTGAACCGTATGTGCAGTTGACGGACTTTGAGCGAGGGCGTATAGTGGGCATGCGGGAGGCCGGGTGGACGTACCGCCGAATTGCTCAACACGTGGGGCGTGAGGTCTCCACAGTACATCGATGTTGTCGCCAGTGGTCGGCGGAAGGTGCACGTGCCCGTCGACCTGGGACCGGACCGCAGCGACGCACGGATGCACGCCAAGACCGTAGGATCCTACGCAGTGCCGTAGGGGACCGCACCGCCACTTCCCAGCAAATTAGGGACACTGTTGCTCCTGGGGTATCGGCGAGGACCATTCGCAACCGTCTCCATGAAGCTGGGCTACGGTCCCGCACACCGTTAGGCCGTCTTCCGCTCACGTCCCAACATCGTGCAGCCCGCCTCCGGTGGTGTCGCGACAGGCGTGAATGGAGGGACGAATGGAGACGTGTCGTCTTCAGCGATGAGAGTCGCTTCTGCCTTGGTGCCAATGATGGTCGTATGCGTGTTTGGCGCCGTGCAGGTGAGCGCCACAATCAGGACTGCATACGACCGAGGCACACAGGGCCAACACCCGGCATCATGGTGGCCGTACACCACTGGTGATCGTCGAGGGGACACTGAATAGTGCACGGTACATCCAAACCGTCATCGAACCCATCGTTCTACCATTCCTAGACCGGCACGGGAACTTGCTGTTCCAACAGGACAATGCACGTCCGCATGTATCCCGTGCCACCCAACGTGCTCTAGAAGGTGTAAGTCAACTACCCTGGCCAGCAAGATCTCCGGTTGAGCATGTTTGGGACTGGATGAAGCGTCGTCTCACGCGGTCTGCACGTCCAGCACGAACGCTGGTCCAACTGAGGCGCCAGGTGGAAATGGCATGGCAAGCCGTTCCACAGGACTACATCCAGCATCTCTACGATCGTCTCCATGGGAGAACAGCAGCCTGCATTGCTGCGAAAGGTGGATATACACTGTACTAGTGCCGACATTGTGCATGCTCTGTTGCCCGTGTCTATGTGCCTGTGGTTCTGTCAGTGTGATCATGTGATGTATCTGACCCCAGGAATGTGTCAATAAAGTTTCCCCTTCCTGGGACAATGAATTCACGGTGTTCTTATTTCAATTTCCAGGAGTGTAGTTCAGTTTAGGCAGTCGTGTACATAAAAACAGAACAAACAAATATTTTCGAAAAATTACTTTGATACCTCAATAGCTGAAATCAGTTAGTGATATTTCCACTTTTTGTGGCCTAAATCCGGTCCTTCCCTGTAATTTAGCTCTAGAGAAAGTAGAATTCACTCACTCACAATCAAGCAAAAAATTATGGCCACTGCCAGTCGGGTGATCAAATACTGTCTTGCAGCGTCATGGGAATATGATGCTCTAAGGAAAGTGTATAAAATGAGCAGAGACAAAAACGGAATGATTCTAGCAGCTATACGTGCTGCAAATGGATGGGGGAATCCACCAACGTAAGCCACTTTTGCGAAGGACACATTCTTATGGCCCTGCGCCGGGGAACAAGTATCTAGTAGAGTGATCCCCAACCGTCGATAGGTACCTACCAGTAGCTCGCAGGGACATTTTCAGTACATCGCGCTAACGCTTGACTAACCTGGGCAGCTCCACTGACCTCACATCGCGCTCACGACAATGCATGTTTCTCCTGAGTATCCGCCATTGTCAGTCAACAATACTACACTGACGCTCATAAATTAAGGATAATTGCCGAATGTGGTGCCACACAACGTGGAAACACAAAATTGGGACTAATAGCATAGGCAAATAGGGAACACACACGACACAGATCTGTAAGTAAACGGTATTGGTGATAAGTTGAGAAAACCGTTCCGAAACACACGTGCTACAAAACTCCACTGTTTCCTGCGTATGTACCCCGACATCAATATGGGATACGATCACCATGCACAAGTACACAGGCCGCACAACGAGTTGGCATACTGTGGATCAGGTGGTCGAGCAGCTGCTGGGGTATAGCCTCCCATTCTTGCACCAGTGCCTGTCGGAGCTCCTTAGGTGTCGTCGGGGTTTGAAGACGTGCAGCGATACGTCGACCGAGAGCATCCCAGACGTGCTCGATGGGGCTTAGGTCTGGAGAACAGGAAGACCACTCCATTCCCCTGATATCTTCTGTTTCAAGGTACTCTCCACGATGGCAGTTCGGTGGGGCAGTGCGTTATCATCCATCAGGAGGAAGGTGGGACCCACTGCACCCCTGAAAAGGCGTATATACTGGTGCAAAATGACGCCCCGATACACCTGACCTGTTACAGTTCCTCTGTCAAACACGTGGAGGGGTGAACGTGCACCAATAATAATCCCACCCCACACCATCAAACCACGACCTCCATACAGGTCCCGTTCAAGGACATTAAGGGGTCGATATCTGGTTCCTGTTCACGACAGATGAAAACCCGGCGAGAACCACTGTTCAGACTACAACTGGACTCGTCCGTGAACATAACCTGGGACCACTGTTCCACTGACCCACGTACGGTGTTCTTGACACTAGGTTTTACGGGCTCTCCTGCGACCAGGGAAAGAGGAATGCGCCTTGCAGGTCTCCGGGCGAATAAACCATGTCTGTTCAGTCGTTTGTAGACTGTGTGTCTGGAGACAACTGTTCCAGTGGCTGCAGTAAGGTCCCGAGAGGCGAGCGATCTCAGGCGCTGCAATCATGGACTGTGCGGCTGGTCCCGGCGGAGGCTCGAGTCCTCCCTCGGGCATGGGTGTGTGTGTGTTTGTCTCTGTTTGACCAGCCTCCAGTCGCCATAGTATTCTACCCCTCATAACGTCATCAATATGTGTTCTTTGAGCCATTTTTAACTCATAGCCACCATTAGCACATCTGAAAACGTCTGCACACTTACTTGCTGCACTGTAGTCTGACGTGCACCAACACACCTCTGCGTATGTGGACTGCTGCCAGCGCCACTGTACGACGACCGCAGGTCAAATGCGCCGTATTGTCATAGCCTGAGGTGATTTAAGTCCGCAAACCGCCCTCCAGAGAGTTGTTTCACCATGTATCAGCATTATTCTTAATTTATGAGCATGAGTGTATAAGGGGCGTTCAGAAGGTAAGGCAACACGTTTTTTTTCTTAAAGCAGGTTGGTTTTATCCAGGATCTGAGAACACTATATTATTTGCCATTCTTTAGAATACAAAGCGCAATTTTTCTACGTAATCTTCGTTCAATGCGACGGCCTTACGCCACCTTACTGGTAGGGCCTTATGCCCGCATCCTTCACTGGGACAAACAGATGGAAGTCGTAAGGCGCGAGATCTGTTAGGTGACGAGGAACCAAGCTGGCACACACCTTTCAGTACCCCACGTGGTGGACGAGTGTGTCAACACAACCAACAGAGCCCTGAAGTTGTGTAGCGAGGTGTTTGCGATCCGTCGCTCACTTCGAATGAGGGTGTCTGCACATTTCAACATTGCAGGAGTCACAATCATATGCTGTCGGCCGGCAGGCTTGAGATGAGACAGGTTTGCATGACCTTATGACGATGATGAGTGTCGGGGAATGAAGACTCCTAAGCCATCTGTTGGTGTTCTGTTAAGTCTGTACATTGTGCTGCCCTCTGCAGTGGATATATTTTAACTATAACTATAAAATGGACGTGTGAAAATAAAGGTGTGTGTGTGAGCAGAAGTCTTACTGTGTCCTTGATTTCACTAGTGTGTAGCAACATTTTGGTGCCGAATGAAGACTCCTACGCCCTCCGTTGGTGTTCTGTTAAGTCTGTACATTGTGCTGCCCTCTGTAGCGGATATATTTTAACTATAACTGTAGAATGGACGTGTGAAAATAAAGGTGTGTGTGAGCAGAAGTTTTACTGTGTCCTTGATTTCACTAGTGTGTAGCAACAATGAGAGACGCTTCGCCCAACGAATTCAAATGGTTCAAATGGCTCTAAGCACTATGGGACTTAACATCTGAATGCAACAGTTTCACGGTCGCACAGTTTTCCCTGTGCTCCGTCAAAACATATGTTTTTAACGATTTTCAAATTTTTCAGTGTGTAGACCGTCAAATCCTGCATATGTCTAAGCAAATCAACATGTCCTGGAATTTCGGAGAGCGAAGTTGATTACGTGTGAGTGCCTGAACTTTGATAATTGACACACGATCACGTAAATAATACTGCTATGTGCTGCTGTGCAGCTTCGCAAAATAATTGTCTGAAAATAAAAAATTAAACTTTTCACTCGAGGGAAGACTTGAAGCAAGGACCGAGAGGTTCCGCAGCTGCTCACGCTAACCACGGGACCACGGCGCTCCTGGGCTCACACTATCCTTGATGTTGCCTATCTTGCGCATGGACTACTCAGTTTGTGTATTTTGCTTGTTTTTTTTATAGTTCCACACAACTTCTTCCTGTTTTCTCGATTGATATGTGTTCAGTTTTTCAAGGCCTATCCACTGTGGCAACTTATAACTAAATCTGAGGGGGGGGGGGGGGTGCGATGAGGAGGTTCAGCATTCTATTGCTCAGTACTTTCCACATTTTTATTACTTATTGTCCTGTAACGCCGCGCTGCAACGTGTATTATTTCGACAGCATTTATTTTTTAAACTAATCGGCCACAAACTGTTATTGTTTGTCCAATCTGTCGGCTTACAGGAGGTGCGATGAGCAACGAGAATTTGTTTTGCTACGAGCCACTATCTTCCGGCGGTGGGAGCAGGACAGAGCTGTCGTGACGACGGACTAGCACCGTTCCCCTCGGTTAAGAAGATTACTGGCTCCGAGGCTGTAAATGCGGCACGAGATGCTCCCAGCACACCCCATACAGCAAGGACTGGGGGAGGGGTGGCTGTGGGGTGGGGGATGAGGTAGCTAGGGGAGGAGGCTGAGACCAGAGCGCCAAGTCGCTGCCTCTGCCTCTACTGCTAATGGTACCAGCTTACTGCCTCTGCAGCGGCGGGGGTGGGGAGGGTGCAGTAACTGTTCTTTGCCATCCCGCCCCCGGTTCTGCCGTCGCCCCGCCTCCAACACGACTCGGACAAGCTCTTCCAGCGAACAGTTGTCTTCAAGTTGCCGCTCGGAACAAGAAAGATTCGGAACCCAAAGACAAAGGATAACAGAATCAAGATCTCTTGGTGGGGCAGTGATAGCGGACTTCCACAAAGGACCCTTCCGTCGGGAACAAAAACTTAATATCAACTCTGCCTTCATTTCTGAGCTGCTTCTAAACGCTGAGAAAGTTCCTGAAGTTTTCAGTTGTTTGAATTCGTTTGAGCCGTATATCGCCTTCAAAGCGTATCTGAGCCGTTTCTACGGACTATTCTCCAGGCGCACAACTTGGAAATCCTTCCTTTGTGTACATGTTCTTTTTACCAAGTTTTTTTTCCGTTTTGATCCGTTTATTATATTAGAAATGTCAACCTTTGCTACCACACTTATTAATTGATTTCATTGACGGGCCATTCTTAAGTAACAATTGTAACAACATAATTGCTAAAGAAGCAATACAGTTTTGGGGATACAGTCTGTTCTCAAATAATTCGTACATACATTGCTAAAAACCAGTTCGGTTTTAGGAATACTGTATGGTATTAAAAAATTTGGTAATATCCAAAGCTGATTTTGAAAAATTTATACCGCTTTCCATACGCTTCATGTAATATGCATAACGTACATTATTGATTTATTTTTAATTTTCGTTCCTTTTCCGACACTGCTGTGGAAACGCAAATCACGAGATCATTCTGCAAGGTATAATAGGAGATATTTTTCCCCTTTCTAATGTCCCGCTAGAGACTACATCTACCGATATAAGAACTCCAGAAGTAACGAAACGCTAATACTGGAAGTGAACCAAACGGATGTACGATGGCAAAGATCTAAAATATACAGAGCGTGGCACACCTGAGTCAAATAATTGGTACTGGTGCTCCTTTAAGATTTTTCTTAATAGCAATGTACGTTTTTGAATAGAGTAACAGGAATTTTACTTTCACCCCATACTAACATTTGAAAGCAGAATCAAAGGATATTGCGTGTGGCAAGCGTGGAGAAAAGTAGGACACGTTACCGACTTTTGTCAGAATGACAATTTTGCTAAAAGAAAAAGAAAGGCATAATAATTCCCGCAACTCTGTTAAGTGAAGTAAGTATTTCAGTTAATACTAAAGGATAGTTTCGAGCCTTAGCTCATCCTCCAACCGCGTATAATCAAAAAATACGGCAATGGGCTACGAAAACAGTTAATCTATAACATTTTTGTTTCTTCCAAAGAGTTTGTAGCAATGTACCGAGTTTTTCACTACATTACAAATAAAGCTTTACTACTTTAACTTCGCTGGTTAGCTATGAGTAAGCAGTATGATTTAAAATACGTAGGTTACTTCCAGGGAAGAGCAATGATATAGGGTAAACAATGGTCTAATAAGCGTTCCTATTATATCTACTCCAGAGGCGAAGCTCTTTAAAAAATATTTATCCAATTTTTTTGATAACAGCGCTCACATTCCAAGACGTGAGCATAACACAGTGACAAAATGAGCCGATTTATGACGACAGCGGAAAAGATCACAAATGTAGTTTGTCTCAAAAGACGATTATGTACCGAAGAAGAAACTCTCCAAGTCTTAATTACCATGTACGGTACTGGAATGACGTTGGCGATAACAGATTTCGTAAGTACGTGAGTTAAAAGACCATTGCAATGCTGGAATATTTTATCGGCCTTCCTTACACAGATTATTCATTACTATTGGACTAAAAATATGATTTCCGATTTTTTTTTCCTTTTGAAAATGCTAGAATATTTTCTCAGTCATGGTTATTCGCAAATATTTCTCATATATTCCTAAAATATCTTTTTTCTCGTTCGGTGTTCTTTGTTTGCATTTTATCATACAATACACGTGGCTTGTTTCTCGTACAAATCATGAAGTTAGGAGAAAAAAGTTTCCCCGATGGCAGCGCACAGCGTGAAGGGAACTGTGCGTCTTCTTGTTTGTGGAGAAACCACGGGCAACTAGGTCGCTCCGGCTTTCCTTTATGCCTCCATTTATTCTCGTGAGCCCATCGAACATACTTTACGGAGGGCTTAAATTCGATTAGTTCTAGTGAATTATATTTTGAATCTCTTGGCAAAGCACTGCAGCCGAGCGTTTAAAGGACTGCACGAGTTCAGGAACTTTAGTTAGATGGAAACAGATAGGTTCACTTACAGGCTAAAAGGTTCTTCACAACATTACCTATTACCTAATTATAACTGTCGATAAAGGTGGTTATTTCTTTAGGGATCCTCAATAAAATGTTTCTATGTCAACATTCGAAATTCAGTCGACTCAGAGGCGATTACTGGCAGAGCGATCACTCAGCTGGCTGAGAAAGGAAGCAGAGCTCTTTGAAAAGCAGTGCCGGAAAGTATTAAACTTAAAAACACTATAGAATTACATATTTCTGTTTAGCTTCCGGCTCTGAAATATAGCCTCGTCGAAACAGTCACATTTGACTCTAGTTTTAAACTGAAGCTTATGTTCAACCAAGAAGATACTCGATTTGAAGGTACATTGCTAAATTTATTTGTGTCGGAAGCTGTACAACCTAAGTGCGATAGTGCAGATTAACACCTGACACGTAGTTACATGAGTAATACAAAGAAGAACTAAATTTTCTTAGTTTATTTTACATTAAGTAAACTAGATAATCATTTATATCTAGGGTAGGAGGGGGGGGGGGGACATTGTGAATTCAAACAATCTCCCTCTCGGCGACAGGTATCTGTGAAAGAAATAATATGACTTTGCCTCAGAGCAAATTTTGAAATACTTGTCCTATATCATCCTACAGTACCATGCTTCTGTCAACAAAATGTACAAGTATGCACCACTGCGGTCGAACACAAAGTTTCAGTGCACCGCCTAGCAATACTATAGCTTCTTTCAATAGACAAAGTTCTATATTACGTATTCTATCCCATCAAGACTTGTGTAATAAAGGTTATATCAGTGGCGTAAGAACACAATTTCATATACCGGACAACATCAGAACTAATAGCACGCTTTACGAACGTACGTTTCAGACTCTGGTGAAATCAAATTGAGTCCACGTGGAATTGTAAACATAATTGTGGTGTATTTGCAAAAGTGGTAATCTATGTCAGCCTCTTGACTCACAGGCAAAGTTCAACATGCACATGGCGTTAGAGAGGGGCTATTGAAGGGAAACACTCAGGCTTTACTACGGCGTGCAGTGTTTAAGGACGAAAGTAACTCTCGCATTATGTGTCACTATCAAGTAACATGTCTGGATGAAATTTGCACTGTGTATAGAAAGAACTATAAATGTAAATGTCGTGTGACTAGGACCTCCCGTCGAGTAGACCGTTCGCCGGGTGCAAGTCTTTCGATTGGCGCCACTTCGGCGAATTGCGCGTCGATGGGGATGAAATGATGACGAATAGGACAGCACAACACCCAGTCTCTGTGCGGAGAAAATCTTCGACCCAGCCGGGAATCGAATCCTGTCCCTTAGGATTGACATTTTTCCGCTCTTACCACTCAGCTACCGTGGGTGGACGTAACAATAGAATGACATTGGTTAAAGTTCTTAAGTAGTTTTACTTGAGACCTAAGCTCACCAACACTAGGGTTCATCATTTTACAAGCTTTTCTGTCTTTCTCTTTATGTAAAAACGTAGAGTTGTCTACATTTTTTACGTAAGCATGAAAATTTTTAACTGCCACAGTATATTACAGAAGATAACAAAAAGAATTACTCAACGGGATGAGCAGAAATGACACTCTTATTCAAAGTCATTAATTACAGTGGAGTCACCGCGATTCATTACGATCCCCTAGGCATTATAATATGGCCGGGAAATGGTTCTTAACAGGATGTCTGATGACCATGGACTGCAGTGCTTGCTGTACAACGTGTTCTCATGCTGCACACAAGTTTGGTAAGCAGTTCTTGTGGTGGGATGTTCCATTTCTCCAGCAGCGCGGTTGACAGCTGCTGGATGGCCAATTATGCATGTGGTCGTGCTGCAATACGTACTCCCAATGCTTCCCATGTGCGATCCATGGTCCAGGCCAGTCCATTCGACGAAAATCCTCTCGTTCAAAGGCTTCCTCCATCTGCGCTGTTCGTAGGAGTCGCGCATTGTCACCCGCAAAAATGAAGTCAGGACAGAATGAAATCCTGACAAGACACTTGTCTACCGCGCTGGTGGACATATGGAACGCCCTACTACAAGGACTCCTCACCAACCCGTTGGTCAGCATGAGAGGATGTTGCTGGATACATTGCCTTCGCGGTTAACGCACACCCTATTATAAACACGTTCCGCCGTTTATAATGACCAGCGGACCTCCTTGAATCGCGATGACTTCAGTGATATTCTTGTCTTTTAACAGCAGCGCCTTTTCTGTTCGTCTCATTGCATATTTGTTTCAGTTACTTTCCGAACTATACCGTGTCAGTTTTTTTATGTACGGCCCAAGTTTTATCGAGGTATGTTATTAGGCAGTGACACATCACGCGAAAGCTATTTTCGTCCTATGTATTGCACAGCAGTGAAATTGTGTATTTTTTTCTTGGCTGATTTTGGTAGAAAAAAGGCGACACTTCTTGTTGGAGACCGTGGAATATTGTCGTGTACTGACGTAACTGGGTGAGGGAGAAAAGGGTTTACTGGTCAGTCTGCACTCCCGAGCGGTACAGAGCAGAAGGCAGAAGGACAATTCACAGTGGAGCCATTTGAGTGTTTTCTTTTGAGCCAAGACTGGTACAGGCATTTACTAGAAATGCAGGTGGTAAGACTTGGTGCGGAACTCGTGAAGACTCTTGGACAAACAGGGTTTTGAAAAAATGGTTCAAATGGCTCTGAGCACTATGGGACTTAACATCTGTGGTTATCAGTCCCCTAGAACTTAGAACTACTTAAACCTAACTAACCTAAGGACATCATACACGTCCATGCCCGAGGCAGGATTCGAACCTGCGACCGTAGCGGTCACGCGGTTCCAAACTGAAGCGCCTAGAACCGCACGGCCACACCGGCCGGCAGGGTTTTGAAATAGTTGTTTATTCCAGACAGGACTTACTAATACACTGGAGGCTAATTCTAGGATTAGAAAAAGAATGAATAACACTGTTACAACAGAAGTCAGTGCAGAAGTCCCAGGAGTGGATTCTAACCATAGTAGCAAACATTAGCAGCATCTTAAGGCAACAACTTTGTTTGCAAAACAAAACATACTGAATGTGACATTGTTCACTGAGGCACTCCAAGTGAGAGAGCAGACTTCTACATCTACATCTACATACATACTGCGCAGTCCACCATACGGTGCGTGGCGGAGGGTACCTCGTACCACAACTAGCATCTCCTCTCCCTCTTCCACTACCAAACAGAACGATGGAAAAATGACTGCCTATATACCTTAGTACGAGCCCTAATCTCTCTTATCTTATCTTTGTGGTCTTTCCGCCAAATGTAAGTTGGCGGCAGTAAAATTGTACTGCAGTCAGTCTCAAGTGCTGATTCTCTAAATAACCTCAGTAGCGATTCCCGAAAAGAACACCTCCTTTCCTCTAGAGACTCCCACCCGAGTTCCTGAAGCATTTCCGTAACACTCGCGTGATGATCAAACCCACCATTAACAAATATAGCATCGCGCCTCTGAATTGCTTCTATGTCCTCCCTCAATCCGACCTGATAGTGATCCCGAACGCTCGAGCAGTACTCAAGAATAGGTCGTATTAGTGTTTTATAAGTGGTCTCCTTTACAGATGAACCACATCTTCCCAAAATTCTACCAATGAACCGAAGACGACTATCCGCCTTCCCCACAACTACCATTACATGCTTGTCCCACTTCATATCGCTCTGCAGTGTTGCGCCCAAATATTTAATCGACGTGACTGTGTCAAGCGCTACACTACTAATGCTGTATTCAGACATTATAGGATTCCTTTTCCTATTCATCTGCATTAATTTACATTTATCTATATTTAGAGTTACCTGCCGTTATTTACACCAATCACAAGTCCTGTCCAAGTCATCTTGTATCCTCCTACAGTCACTCAACGACGACACCTTCCCGTATACCACAGCATCATCAGCAAACAGCCGCACATTGCTATCCACCCTATCCAAAAGATCATTTATGTAGATAGAAAACAACAGTGGACCTACGACACTTCCCTGGGGCACTCCAGATGATACCCTCACCTCCGATGAACACTCACCAGCGAGGACAACGTACTGGGTTCTATTACTTAAGAAGTCTTCGTCCCACTCACGTACTTGGGAACCCATCCCATTTGCTCGTTCCTTAGTTAGGAGTCTGCGGAGCTGGACCGAGGCTGGAGTCGACGGACGCGGATTCGGCTCCCAGATCATCTGACTGAGAACTCCGCCAAAATGCGGAATCTAGGGGTTCTAAAGAGTCGTGTGGGGGCCACCCAGCCAATCCCGCAGGTCTCTTACAGGCGCCTGCCAATCACGGTTTAGTTAGGTCCCCTCTACTGCTCCTAGGGCGGGGATGTTGATGCAGTTGCACTAGCTAAGTCCGTATTTGGTATCAACATTGTTCAGATGAAAGCTAAACGTAACTGCTCTGCCAAATAAGGCTTGAAACGTTATTCTTATACGTCATTTAGCCCCGCCCCTCGGGCTCCCCGGAGTAGTGACTGCTAGGTCAACAGTTTTTTGGCCTTTTCACTCTATTTTTAACCCTTGTGAGCCTATTGACGTTGCTGTTCTCAGGGCTGGTATCAAGTTGGATTTATACGCTAATACGTGCCTGTTGGTTACAAAGTTCTACGGTGGTAACCTACCACAGCGTCTAGAAGACATATTAAGTTGCATGTTAATTCCTTGAAGAGTAACTAGCGCCCTGGGCCCGCGTCTGGGGGCGTCTGCATTTTCGCAAGGCTCTCCCCTTACGGTTTACTTCATGTAACGATAGCTCTCCTAGTGTCGTCTGCCCTCAGCATTGTCTCTGCTTCCACGCCTTGGAGCGCCTGTCCTCTTTTCTCACAGCTTCAAGATAACACTACAGTAGCAAGGAATAATCAGTGTATTACAATATTTCCGCTTCTGTCCCTATAGTTTCATGAAGCTTCGATAGGTGCCCGCGCTATACGTAGCATTCAAAGTGGCGTCTATAACGGAGGCGCGGAGCTGTCATTGAATTTCTTTTTGCGGAAAACCAGAGCATCACAGATATTCATAGGCGCTTGCAGAATACCTACGGTGACCTGGCTGTGTACAAAGTAACGATGAGTCATCATCGCATCTGTCATCGCGTCCGTCATCATCGCAAGAAGGCCCGATCTCCCGCGTGCCGGCCGCCTGCACGCAGCTGTCTCCAGCAACGCTGGAACGTGCGGACACTCTCATTCGATGTGATCGTCGGATCACAATCAACAGCTGCCTGCGCAACTGGGCGTCTCTGTTGGTAGTTGGGGTACTCAAAGTTGTGTGCCCGCCAGTTTCCTCGTCGCCTGCAAACGACCATAAAGACCAACTAAGACCATTTGTGCGGAATTGCTATCGCGTTACGAGGCTGAACGTGATAATTCTCTGTCGACCATCGTGACAGAAGATGAAATATGGAACCGTTAGAGAGGTACCATGGTGGCATACGCGCTCTCCCAATAAAATGGAGTAAGGCAGTCGCATTGGAAAGAGATTGTATGAAGGAAGGGGTCTGTAGCCAAAACCAACCTACTTCCGGGAAAAAAATGTTGCATTACTTATTAAACGCCCCTGCTACAAACTATGCAAGTGGTAAACTAATTTTTCTTCAGGAGTTTATACATAATAATGATGGTACAGCCGATCGTTCAGGCGTTGTTGTTGTTGTGGTCTACAGTCCTGAGACTGGCTTGTTGCAGCTCTCCATGCTATTCTATCCTGTGCAAGCTTCTTCATCTCCCACTACCTACTGCAGCCTACATCCTTCTGAATATGCTTAGTGTATTCATGTCTTGGTTTCCCTCTACGATTTTTACCCTCCATTCTGCCCTCAAATACTAAATTGGTGATCCCTTGATGCCTCAGAACATGTCCTACCGACCGATCCCTTCTTCTAGTCAAGTTATGCCACAAACTCCTCTTCTCCCCAATTTTATTCAAAACCTCCTCATTAGTTACGTGATCTACCCATCTAATCTTCAGCATTCTTCTGTAGCACCACATTTCGAAAGCTTGTATTATCTTCCAGTCCAAACTACTTATCGTCCATGTTTCACTTCCATACATGGCTACGCTCCATGCAAATACTTTCAGCAACGACTTCCTGACACTTAAATCTATACTCGATGTTAACAAATTTCTCTTCTTCAAAAACGCTTTCCTTGCCATTGCCAGTTTACATTTGATATCCTCTCTACTTCGACCATCATCAGTTATTTTGCTCCACAAATAGCAAAAATCCTTTACTACTTTAAGTGTCTCATTTCCTAATCTAATTCCCTCAGCATCACCCGAGTTAACTCGACTACATTCCATTATCGTCGTTTTGCTTTTGTTGATGTTCATCTCATATCCTCCTTTCATGACAGTGTCCATTACGTTCAACTGCTCTTCCAAGTCCTTTGCTGTCTCTGACAGAATTACAATGTCATCGGCGAATCTTAAAGTTTTTATTTCTTCTCGTTCACGTGTACGCTTACTTGGCAGTGGAACGTCTGCGTCCTTCTGAGCTACCCGGCTCACAGGGATTGTGTGCTAGGCCAGCGGATCGCGTGGCGCCGGAGAGCCCTGTAGGTCCACGATAGGCAGCCGCTATCAGGTGTCTCACGCGGACGGTGGTAAATCTGGCCTGCGAAACCGGAGAGGCGAGGAGCGCAGCAGCAGCAGCCCGCCTCGGCGCATGGCACGGAGGGGGTGGCTTAAACGCCAGCCAGTCGCCGCCAGCCGTGTCCGATAATTGAATTCGAAACAGACTTGGCGCGCGCGAAAACCTGGCCGGCAGCGAATAGAATAAATAGCGCCGAGCGGGGAGGCGTAATCGCGGCCGACCGCCGTGTTGATTCTCTGGAGTGAAAGCAAACACGGCGGCCGCAAGCGAAACATCCGCCGAGCACGCTGCCAATCATCACACCTTTCTGCAGTCGGCCGCCGAACTTTCCGGACCGCGGTCTACTGGGGAGCGGGGCCAGTCGCTTAACGAGCTCTCCTTAAACTCGACGGTTGCGTCCTTAATGTAATTACTTACTGAAAACTATGTTACGCTCGTAAACGGTTTTACTTGAGCGTGTAACACAACATACTTGATCCGGGCAATTATCTATTACTCTCTGTCTACGTCACTAGTATCAGACTTTCAGCTTGCCACAGTTTCTGCAGCCTCGTTTCGAATTTCAGTAAGCAATTTTCATGATCATCAAGTCATAAACTTGACACTCTTCAATTTATTCTGTATTAATTTTTTGTGTCATCACCACTGAAATTGGCAACCCATGATTCACTCCCATGTGTCAATCGTTCTCAGAGTGGCCCTTATACCCAACGTCTTTACTTTTTATCCGTATTCTGATCTACGTAATCTCCAGCTATTTGGGTTTTCTGCGGCTCTACTATTGTGGAAGCCATTTCTTGATGTATACATATCCATCATCCTGTCCTTTCAGTATTGTTATCGAAGTATTCCTGTACACTTATTACTCGTAAATTATTGCAGTCCGTTATAACAGATAATTTCAAGGACGAACCTTGTTTCATCCTCATCTGCCGAGAAAATCTTCAAGGGGATGTAGCTGTTCCACCAGCACTCCCCCCCCCCCCCTCCCCCCCACCATCACCCACTTTTTTTTCTTTTGAACTTTTCAGATGTTATAATCAGACGAAACTACAATCGTCCGTCCAAAACTGTGGGTTCTTTAATTGCTCTGGGAGATGCCTCATCTGAACTACTGCAAATGAAATATTAGTTCACTTTATTATGTGAATGATACAAATATTACTTAATCGGATATCATCGTTTGCCACAGGAGTGCTAGATAATTTTCAGTTGCCGTTGACTATTAAAGCATCACTTCATGCACTAATTAACACACTATTCTCTTGAAGTATAACATTCAACATCACAAAGGAACATTTCCATCTGACTTTTGAATAACATTTTAATCCTACTCGACCATGTTAGTTGCTTCAACTGAGGTCGCGAACTGGACACAGCGACTCCATGCTCAGCTGTATATTGACCTCCGTGTGAGGGCACTGCTGTGCTGAGAGAGAGGGAGTATCTTCTTCAGCCTCTCCCATTCATCGTAGTGTATTGCAGCGAGATATCGCTCTGGTATCGATGTGCGCTATCGACTTCGGTGTGACGCCGCTATCTTTGGACGCTAATGAGGAAGATATTTCTTTCCTCAAAGATTCCGTAGAGAACCCCCTCATTTCTTATATTACTGCACCACTTTTTATCGTATTTTTGGGTCTCTACATCTCAAACGCTTCGATTCTCTTCTTTTCCCACTTTCCTGAAGTCCAACTTCCACTTCTATAGAGTGTTGTGCCTCAGACCTACACCTTCAGGACTATGTTTACCACACTGAGGCCTGGCAGACTTCTCTTGGCGAGGAACACTCCCTTTGCTGTGTTCACAGCTCTCCCCCTGCCTTGCTTAATGCTCAGTCTACATCCTATGCTCAGTGGACAAAGAACTACTATCGATAATAAGCAATTTGGACTTAGTATCATTTTTCAAAACAATAAAAATTATTGTCAATAGCAGCAACAGAATAGACAATGTGACGAAGAACTTTGGTGAGAACAGACTCAAGAGATTCGCTAAAATCAAATACTAGCTGTGAAATGGAGAATAGTCCTCTGATCTCCTTATACACACAATTATGGAAGACCAGAAATTCCGAATACTGTACTTCCACACTATTTACAGTCCTATAAAGTTATTTCCCTACTTCCTCAGTGTTTTTGCTTCTGAGTTATGATATGTTAGCGAATTATGATACCTTTTTATATAACAGTATTGAACTATTGTATTACGCAAAGCCAAATCGATTGTTTCAAGAATGACTCATTCATAAATCCTGCGCGTGTGCTGATTTGGAACTTACTTGCAAATTAAAACTGTATGCCAGACCGGGACTCGAACTAGATACACGATCTTTTGCATGAGGTTTAACATTTCACCGACGATAATGCTGTTGTACTCAGGCTACTTACTTTATCAGACAGGTTTTATCAAGTTATTCGTCTGCCATGATTTGGAGAAAAAGCGAAGAAGCTCTTTCAGCAAGGCCAAAAGGAGATTTCATTGTCAACACTCTCAAGTACGCTTCCAGTTTTGTACCGATCTCGCCACCTCACTCGTTAGTTTACATCGAGAACAAAGAGAAGCTGCATTTAATAAGTATCCGTCTTTTATTACTGGATTTTCCGCCTATATCCTGCAGCACAAGACTGAAATATCAGTAAAATACCTTTGTTAAAACGAGGACCAAAATAAGTAAAGATGTGTTGATGAGATGAACACATGTTTCACAAGCCAAATACTTCGAAATTAATATTCGTCAGAAAAAGAGTGAACATAGAAGCCATTCTCAAGCATTACACATGTATAAAAGGACGAATACGAAACTTTGTTCCAAATTGGATCTCAAATGTTTACTAAAGGTGTATATAAAATACAGTCAATGCAAGTAAAGGGTTACAGCAAAGAAGCATACAAAATCTGCCTTTATCGGGTGACTTACCCCAGAAACCATGCTTCACGTTGTAATAGACTGTCGACTTTTTGGCGCTTGGTGACTGATGAAACATGTATAACAGAATCAAATGCTTGTGAAAGACGCTGCAACTAAAAATCTTTTAAGTACCGGGTGCTTATTTCCCGAGTACAGCAGTGCGGGCTGTATATGCCACAGTACGCTGAAAGATCGTAGGTATGTTCATTAATCGGTGCGCTCGCGAAGTATGTTGAAAATAGTTCGAGTTCCTACCACCAGGTGGAAATGTGACGCTGTAGGCAGTCAAAATGTGGTGTGGGTACAGGAAAAGTGGAGAAACGGCCTAACACGTAAAGAGATGGTTATGGCTCGTTTATTATGATATGATCAAGAGTTACAACATGAGTCCAGCATGGTCTGCCGACTCAGCAACATGCTACACCTGTAACAGGGCACGGTCAACAGATGTTCGCAGTATACCCGGGGATGTAATCAGAACGATTTGTTGTATGCTATCTTTCACATCAAGAAGAGTCCCTGATACGCCCGAACTTTCAGATATCCCCGTAACCAGAAATCACATGGATTTAGGTCTGGGGATGTGGAAGGGCACACTTTTGAAATTGCTGTCATCACTGAAGGTTTCCCGCAGCAAATGTTTTCGCTTGTCAAGCGACATGTGATACCACACCATCTTGAAACTACTGATGCGGACACAGTTGCGTTCTTGTAAAGATGAAACACGTGTTGCACAAGGAGAACCTCATAACGCGCTGATGACATTGTACACCCAATATATCCGCGATATTTCATCTCCTCGAAGAAAAACAGACCGAGGATGAAGGAGCTTTTGAAACCACACCATACAGTCACATATGCTAAGTGCAGTGGACGTTCCTGCACAACACGTGACGGAGTAGAACGCCATATGCGACAGTTCTGTGCATTCCGTCCAAAGATTATTACCAGGCAATACATCATTCATTTCCATGTTGCCAAAAAACGAAGGGGAGTCACGGAGTCAAAGCTTCTCTTCAGGTTTCATTTGGTGCACATTCTGGTGTACATCTTGTAGCGAGAGCAGTGTAAAATGCACCGCAAAATCTTTTGAAATGTTGACCAAGGGAAAGACAATTTCCGTAACACAGCTCGAGCACTGAGTGCAGAATTTCAGGCGTGTGCTGCATTGTCGGCTGTAGATACAGCAAATTCGTCAACAACTTCCGTGGGAATGAGCCGTCTCCTTCTCTCTGCTGCGCCACCTAATTCGCCTTTTCTTCAGATTTCATGGTCATATTATTTAGCCCATTTATTGACACGGGTCCTCTTCACAGCTACTAGTGTCGGCATTGCAGCAATGCTAATCTGATAGAACAACTTGACAGTAGCTCATGGTCTTTCTTCCCAATAGCTATTGCATCTCGTATGAAACCCTTCACGCCAACAGTCACCTCACAAAAGCATCTGACGGCATACTGACGTCAAAACAGGATTTCACATAGTGGTCGCTTATAACGCCATATTTTCACCCGTCGGCAGAATGTGGAAATGTTTTCAGCATACTCCGCGAGCGAACCAATTAATGACCATACCTACGATGTTTCAGCGTCCTGCAATGTATACAGCCTGCACTGCAGCTCTCCGAACACCGTAAGTTTAATTATAACCACCCAGTATTTGGAAGGTCCCTTCAATTTGAAGTAGTATTCATAAGTGACTCGAAAATGGTTGCTTGACCGAATCTGAGCTTACCAGACTATATACTAGTCACCCTCTTAAAGAAGCACACTAATCGGACTAATCGCTTTCAAATGGTTCAAATGGCTCTGAGCACTATGGGATTTAACTGCTGTGGTCATCAGTCCCCTAGGACTTATAACTACTTAAACCTAACTAACCTAAGGACATCACACACATCCATGCCCGAGGCAGGATTCGAACCTGCGACCGCAGCGGTCACGCGGTTCCAGACTGTAGCGCCTAGAACCGCTCGGCCACTCCGGCTAATCGCTTTGATGCCCTGTTACCAAGCGGTCATATGGCCTTCCGACACTGAAGGAAGTCACGGCAGTTAAGTGAAGTATATGTTCCACGTACTTCGAAATTTTCTACTGGGATACGTTTTCGCTGTTATTCAAGAACCACGCGCTTGAAGGTCACTTTTGTACGTTTCTCTTGAATAATGTGAAAACTGAATCTCAAGAGGAAATGTATCCCAGTACACAATTTAACTACACAAAGTTTCCCCACAGAAAGCTTAGTTAATTATTTTCTGTAGGACTGGCAGTCTGCGTGCAGCGAACGAGAGAATCTGAGAACTAGCGCTTGGTATCTATGAAATCCATAGATATTGGCAGCTGAATTACCCTGTAGAGACTGTGACAGGCATAATTTCATCTGGAATGGTTATCGGAGGATGAAGTAACTTTACCTTGCTTCAGCTCTCTTTACGTGCAATGAAAGCAGTTGCCTCTATGAGTTTTAGAATTGCTGTGCCCCAGGAACGTTAATGTTTAGCGAAGGAGAGGGGAGGGACGGGAGGCGTTTGAAAGCGCGGCAGTGTGTGTCGCTGCTGGGGCTGGTAATGCATTTACTGTAACGGGCCGGGAATCCGGCGCATTTCCCCCCAGCGTCTGCTACGCCATCCGCTGCCGCTGCCGATGCTCGAGCCGCCAGCTTTTCCGGGGAGATTTATGTGCCCCGGGCCGCACGTGGAGTCCCCTTAGATTATTTACGAGCTTATTCGCTTTGTGCACGGGCAATTTAACTGGATAAACTGATACATTTTCTGAAGGGTTTATACGCCCGCCGGTAAGGCCGTTTCTCCGAGAATACCGTATTTCACCGGTCGTAGACGGCTGTTGTAACGTGTCCATTGCTGCTGTTATTTGCTCACTGCATTACTCGCTGAACTGTGTAGTTCTGTTGCTTTAAGCACAGCTGTTTGCTTAAAGATTTAGTTTCTCTCCCGTCTTCTAAAGATAATATTTCGCGTTCGTTACCACCACACCATCTACGTTTTAACTTAACTCAAAGATATTACACACCAATTCTCTGCTCCTGTGGTTCGCCTCTCGAAGAAGCTGACCTGCACTCTGCACACAATGAAATGCCCTGCTGCGTTTAGGAATAAATTGAAATACTTTCTCCTGTCATCCTCGTAACTGGTCCCGAAAAGTTAATGCGTATGACCAGTTTTCTGCTATGGACCAGCTTTCCCCTATTTCAAACAATAAAGAAAATGCTCATATCTTCTACCATTTATACATTTTTGCTCTTTTCGTTTCTCACTCAGTAACGTCACCTTCTCTTATGTCCATTGTTCCTGCCCTTCACAGTTAAAACAACCTCTCTGCAACTTGTTGTACTAAAAAATGGTTCAAATGGCTCTGAGCACTATGGGACTTATCTTCTGAGGTCATCAGTCCCCTAGAACGTAGAACTACTTAAACCTAACTAACCTAAGGACATCACACACATCCATGCCCGAGGCAGGATTCGAACCTGCAACCATAACGGTCTCGCGGTTCCAGACTGGAGCGCCTAGAACCGCTCGGCCACTCTGGCCGTCTGTTGTACTCATAAACGAATGTAAATTATGTTTATTTTTCTTTCTTTCTGCACTTTAGTAATTGCTAAATCTTTTATGATGTTGTACAGTAGATGTAACTTATGCATATCCTAATGGTTCAAATGGTTCAAATGGCTCTGAGAACTATGCGACTTAACTTCTGAGGTCATCAGTCGCCTAGAACTTAGAACTAATTAAACTTATCTAACCTAAGGACATCACACACATCCATGCCCGAGGCAGGATTCGAACCTGCGACCGTAGCGGTCGCTCGGTCCCAGACTGTAGCGCCCAGAACCACACGGCCACTCCGGCCGGCATATCGTAATGAATGAAGTGGAAAATATGTACTCCTGGTTAGATGTGAGAGAGGGTCAGATAACCCTAATCTTACCAGATTAAATAAATAAATAAGTAAATGAATGTCAATGCTTCAGTGCAGTGTGTGTGTGTGTGTGTGTGTGTGGAGGGGGGGGGGGGGGGGGGGGGGCTCAGCGACGCGGTTTACGTTCCATACAACAAAATAGTCAACTTCTTACGCGTTACTCCTTAAAGTTGTCTAAGGAGATTTTTTGCGAAATAAACTGCATCATTTCCAATCGTTTTATCAGTTCAGATTTGCAAAACTGCATGTGATGCTGACGTTTTTATAATAATTACCATTGATAGAATTAATGCAATTTCTACGTCGAAGACTGAAAAAATTACAACAATTAGGAAAAATTGAAGAGAGAAAGATAATCGTGCCGATCTTTCAGGATCTCGATAATTGACATTTCACGAATATCCTCCATATTCGTCCATATTCCGAAGTCATTTTGCTTCCAAGGAGGTAGAGTTCTTGAGTTAGTGTACTTCGTGGTCCCAAATTTTAGTGTTAAGTTAATCGCAAATTTCTGCTACACCTCAATACTTTCGCTGTACTTTGGTCTACTCTCAATAGTTGCTCTATACTCAACCAAATTAATTCAATTCCAGACGTTATGTACTGCTTCCTCACTTTCACAGAGGATACTGAGCTAGGTGGCGCAGTGGTCAGTACATTGGACTTGCATTCGGGAGGACGACGGTTCAATCCCGCGTCCAGCCATCCTGATTTAGGTTTCCGTAATTTCTCTAAATCGCTCCAGGCAAATGCTGGAATGGTTTATTTGAAAGGGCACGGCCGACTTCCTTCCCTGTCCTTCCCTAATACGATGAGACCGATGAACCCGCTGTCTGGTCTCCTCCCCGACACAACCCACAGAGGATAGCAATATCATCAGAGATTCTTGGTAATATCTCGTCAGCGTGAGTGTTAATCTCACTTTTGAAAATTTATTTCAAGTCCTTCATTTTTGTTTCGTTTTCAGATTGAACGGTAAAAGGAACAGACTAAATCCCTACCTTACCCATCTGTAGGGTCCACTGCCTCGGTCGGTAAAATCGGAACCCTGAAGGGATCGCTTTGTTGTTCACCTCTTTGTCCGATTGTTAAAGACCCTTTTTCTACGGCACGGGTAGACGTATCAAGCTGAACTGTATGTCACATACTGAGGTCTGTGGTCCCTTAACTGTGTAAAAAATTGAAGCTTCTAAGGCAATACAGTCAAACAAATGTGCCCATTTGTGTCACATATTTTGATACTTCCAAACAGAACGAGGGTAAAATGACTGCCTATATGCCTCTGTACGCGCCCTAATCTCTCTTATCTTATCTTTGTGGTCTTTCCGCGAAATGTAAGTTGGCGACAGTAAAATTGTACTGCAGTCAGCCTCAAACGCTGGTTCTCTAAATTTCCTCAGTAGCGATTCACGAAAATAACGCCTCCTTTCCTCCAGAGACTCCCGCCCGAGTTCCTGAAGCATTTCCATAACACTCTCGTGATGATCAAACCTACCAGTAACAAATCAAGCAGCTCGCCTCTGAATTGCTTCTATGTCCTCCCTCAATCCGAACTGATAGGGATCCCAAACGCTCGAGCAGTACTCAAGAATAGGTCGTATTAGTGTTTTATAAGCGGTCTCCTTTACAGATGAACCACATCTTCCCAAAATTCTACCAATGAACCGAAGACGACTATCCGCCTTCCCCGCAACTGCCATTACAGGCTTGTCTCACATCATATCACTCTGCGATGTTACGCCCAAATATTTAATCGGCGTGACTGTGTCAAGCGCTACACTGTTAATGGAGTATTCAGATATTACAGGATTCTTTTTCCTATTCATCTGCATTAATTTACATTTATCTATATTTAGAGCTGGCTGCCATTCTTTGCACCAATTACAAATCCTGTCCAAGTCATCTTGATCCTCCTACAGTCACTCAACGACGACACCTTCCCGTACACCACAGCATCATCAGCAAACAACCGCACATTGATATCCACCCTATCCAAAAGATCATTTATGTTGATAGAAAACAACAGCGGAACTACCACACTTTCCTGGGGCACTCGCCGGCCGGAATGGCCAAGCGGTTCTAGGCGCCACAGTCTGGAACCGCGCGACCGCTACGGTCGCAAGTTCGAATCCTGCCTCGGGCATGGATGTATGTGATGTCCTTATGTTAGTTAGGTTTAAATAGTTCTAAGTCCTAGGGGACTGATGACCACAGCAGTTAAGTCCCATAGTGCTCAGAGCCATTTGAACCATTTTGAACCTGGGGCACTCCAGATGATACCCTCACCTCCGATGAACACTCACCATCGAGGACAATGTACTGGGTTCTATTACTTAAGAAGTATTATAACGCCCAAATAGCAACTTTCGTCTATTACTTCAGCAACCCATTTATTCTCTCTGCATCACCAGTTCTGGTCCGAATATTCTCTCTCATCATTGTTTTATTGTTCTTATTGTTTATCTTGTAACCCTTTCTCAAGACACTATACATTCCGTTCAACTGCTCTTGCGGATTCTTTGCCGCCTCTGGCAAAACTGTAATGTTATAGCCAAAAACGTGAAAGTTTTTAGTTTCGAACCGGAATAGGACGAAGGAATAGCAGATTTGGGCTCGGCACACGGCGTGCCTGTGAGTGTCGAGGCGAGGCGCCCTCCTTGGTCAGGGTGCTGGGCCGGCTGGACGTGTGTCACGGGGCGTGCGTGCTAACAACCTATTGATTCAGTTAGCACGCGCGCGACCGCAGCGCCGCGCGGCCGGGACCCGCACTAGGGCGGGCCGTGCGCACGCCCGTGCTGTGGCACGCGACGTCACCAGCTCCACGGCGCAGTCCCCCGTCCCCCGACCGTCGCCCCAACTCCACAGCTGCCCACTTGCTCTTGTATGGGATGTTCTTCATTAACATCTCCTTTTATTTACCCCTTGCTTAATGAACTGTCCCTCCTAGCTACCCGCTGCATTTTCCTCGCACTCGCTTCGCCCTGCACACATTTTCTTTTTGTGTTGGGGGGCCATTTTCGGCTGCCTCCTGTAAACACATGGAGTGCGCCACAGAATGCATCACTACAACCTGCTTTTCCTTTGTTTCTGTAAAGCATATATTTAGAGCACATCGCTAGGGGAACGATTGGTAGTGATGCACGACCGTTCTGCATTTCAGCGGTTTACTGTTCGTTCGGAAGTAATTTATTTACTAGTGGGACAACATCGATGACAGTGCGACTTTGAATGAGGCTCAATGTTTGAAGCGACTGCTCACAATAAACAAAATCATAAAGTTAGTCTCCACATCATGCTAGCTTTAGGACTGGTCTTAGTTTCGCGAGGAAGATTGTCAGTAAGTTTCTTCAAATATGTCATATGCAGCTGAAAGCCACTGATTGACGATTGGATCACGTAAAGTTACTAATAGACTTGTGACATCGTCAGCGTGAGGGCGATCTGTACAATAAAATTATTTATTCATATGTTCATACTTCTAAGCTTAGATTGGTAGATCACATAATTAATGAGGAGGTATTGAATAGAATTGTGGAGAAGAGGAGTTTGTGGCACAACTTGACTAGAAGAAGGGATCGGTTGGTAGGACATGGTCTGAGGCATCAAGGGATCACCAATTTACTATTGGAGGGCAGCGTGGAGGGAAAAATCGAAGAGGGAGACCAAGAGATGAATACACTAAGCAGATTCAGAAGGATGTAGGGTGCAGTACGTACTGGGAGATGAAGCAGCTTGCACAGGATAGGGTAGCATGGAGAGCTGCATCAAACCAGTCTCAGGAATGAAGACCACAACAACAACAACAACATGTTCGTACTTACTCATATTATGTTACTGCGCCAATTCTCTGTTGCTATCTTCAAATCTAAGGTTGCATCATTACACAATATTGTCCCTCAGTACAATAAGTTTTTGCAATACAGTGTATATATCCATGTTGGTGTCGTGAGCTGTACTATAAGTCGGAATGTCAGTTTTCAAACAATCCGCCACTCCGACTTCTAGTGTAGTTCACGATACCAATATGGATATATACTCCACAACACAACACACTGTACTGAAGAAGAAGATTGTGTAATGAAGTCAACAAAGATCCGAAGATGTCAACAGAAAATCGCCGAAGCTGTCAATCTGCATACATAAATGATTTTAGCGACCTTGGCAACTGAAAATTTATTCAGTCTTGATAAAGTTACTAAAATGCAAGAATGTCGATTGTTAATTTTTCATCCGCTGCTACACATAATCCCAAAGATTTTCTATGGACGTAGTGATTAGCACACTGGACTCGCATTCGGGACGACGACGATTCAATTCCGCATCCGGCCATTCTGATTTTGGGTTTCCGTGACTTACCTAAATCACTTCAGGTAAATGCCGGGATGGTTCCTTTGACAGGGCACGGCCGACTTCCTTCCCTAATCCGATGAGACCAGCTTGGTCTCTTCACCCAAATCAACCATCAATCCATTTTCTATGGGATTAGGATCCTATGGTTTTGTGGGCTAGTCTCGGTGCAACCAAATTGCTTGCCTACGGAGTATCGACGCACTTGTGAGACTAGATTCATGATTTCCTGTCAAAAAGGTCACAGTTGGTAGTAATAGACGGCAAGCCATTGAGTAAAACAGAAGTAATATGTGGTGTTCCCCAAGGAAGTGTTGTAGGCCCTCTATTGTTCCTGATGATCTATATTAACGACATAGGAGACAATATTAGTAGCCGTCTTAGATTATTTGCAGATGATGCTGTCATTTACCGTCTTTTAAAGTCATAAGATGATCAAAACGACTTGCAAAATGATTTAGATAGGATATCTGTATGGTGCGAGAAGTGGCAACTGACCCTGAATAGAAAAAATTGTGAAGTTATTCACATGAGTACTAAAAGAAATCCGCTAAATTTCGATTACGCGATAAGTCATACAAATCTGAAGGCTGTAAATTCAAGTAAATAATTAGGGATTACGATTACAAATAACCTAAATTGGAACGATCACATGGATAATGTTATGGGTAGAGCAAACCAAAGACTGCTATTCACTGGCAGAACACTTAGAAGGTGCAACACGTCTACTACACCACGCTTGTCCGCCCTATTCTGGAGTATTGCTGTGCGGTGTGGGATCCGCATCAGGTGGGACTGACGGATGACATCGAAAAAGCACAAAAAAGGGCAGCTCGTTTTGTACTATCGCGAAATAGGGGAGATAGTAGTGTCACAGACATGATACTTGAATTGCGGTGGCAATCATTAAAACAAAGGCGTTTTTCGTTGCGACGGGATCTTCTCATAAAATTTCAATCACCAGTTTTCTTCTTCGACTGCGAAAACATTCTGTTGGCACCCACCCACATAGGGAGAAATGATAATCGCGATAAGAGAAATCAGGGCTCGCACAGAAAAATTTAAGTGCTCGTTTTTTCCGCGTGCCGTTGGAGAGTGGAACGGTAGAGAGACAGCTTGAAGGTGGTTCATTGAATCCTCTGCCAGATACTTTATTGTGAATAGCAGAGTAATCACATAGATGTAGATGTAGAAAGATTGGTAGATAAAAACTTTGTTTCATTACCTTTCTCACACACTTTGTAGATTCACTAAAGCAATGATAATTGCAATTTACTAGAATTTTGCACCTGAAGCAACGAGGACGGGAAGGTAGTTCAGCGTGTTTTTACGAACCATTGTTGCGATCTTATTTGGCAACAATTCCCCGCCGCAGCACTCTTCACTCCTCGTCTGCGACTGCCAGTGCCCTTTCTCTCTGTCGTTTATATACTTATTGCATTGTAAGGCCTCCTTATAATTAAGTCAGATGTTTACGTCAAATACTCTCTTTCCATGGATTAGAGTGCGTAATTCATACCTACATTAGAGTGTAGCAGTGTTACGGCAGTGTAGCGTGCCAGGACTATAACTACAGGGATGGGAGTCGGCGCACTTCATAGAAAACAGTGCTGTGTGGGCACCGTGTCTACCTTACGAAGGTATATACAGCCATACATCGTTGTACCAGTGACTATTTGGGAAACATGGATTTGAGCTGCACCCAGACGAAATAAGCAGGTGAACTTTGAAGACATTCTCGGAGTGCACATACATAACTTTGATACTGACATTTTCTACCAGAGCCGTACAGTGTTCTCACACTTAATCAGGCACACTATATGGTAAGAGTTAAGGCATTTAAACCGAATTTACATAAAACAGTGTTGTCTTCCAGGGGAAAACCACTGGAAGTCCTAACGGGTATGTCCTCTTGATGCTATTCATCGAAATCCACAAATCCAACTACCCAGATTTAGAGTAATTTCTGCTGATCGCCGTGGTGACAAACATAACGAGATGTACGTGAAGTATAAGAAGCTTGGGCGCTAAGGAAACGAATTTATTGGCCATTATTCTCTCCCTCCTGTTAGCTTCGGAAGATATTTTAATGTTACCTATTTTTCAGCTAACTTACCTAATTGATCACTCTTATTAATATCAGTACATGGTCGTAATGTCAAAGAAACCATTTATAGTATTGACTTACCACTTTAAATTTTGAAAGAATCTATAAACGAGAGCATCTTTTACACACAGTATGCAATAAGTCACTCCTAAATGGTTACATAGTGCCTACACAGTGACCCAGATAACGCTTATAAAATTAGTATTCGAAGGCGCAAAAATTGCATTGTAAATTGGCCGCTAATCAACAGCACCACTTCCTACCTGTTTTTCCTTCTTGTTGTGGAATTCCGTTTGGGCGACTACAGAACACACAGTTCAGATATAGACGAGCACTTACCGTTAAACAATCCACATGGAAGTATAATGATGCTAATGATTTTGAAGGAGTCTTTAATTTGAAAGCTAGACTGCCACGATCTGATTCAAGTAGTCCACTTTAATTTTGAAAATTAATAATAGCTTTGTGGAAAAAAGCGTAACGTCTTACTGTGATGGAAAACTATTGTGTATTTTTTCAAAGAATAGAAACTGTAATTACTGTGTTTTGCAGTAAAACAAAAGCTGTGTTAACTGAAATTTTTGTAAGCTTTAAAGTTTACATTCAGTCTGAATGTAAGAAACTATTTAAGCAAAGCATCTACTTCTGAAGCTAACAACATTTGTGATCATCATCAATTAATTTCACCTGTCCGCTACAAACTACTACCACTATTCTTGTGTAAGTAAAGTTAACAGCCATTTAATTACTAGTAAATTTTTTTTAACATTGTTGCTATAACAACGATGTTACATTTATTTCTGATGTGTGATTATAATCATTTAATTATTTCCCGGTGGTGTCCAAGTTCAGCCAGTGAATTTAGCAACATCATATTGTTTGTTTGTTATTTAATAATGTTTGCATTCCTTGAATTAGTGAAGTTCGGTGGCAGGAGGAACAAGACTTCAGGTCAGGGTTATACACTCAAAATCAAATAGGGGTAAAGCAGGAGTAGGTTTAATAATGAATAGGAAAATAGGAATGTGGGTAAGCTACTACAAACAGCATAGTGTACGCATTATTGTGGCCAAGATAGATACGAAGCCCACACCTATTACAGTGGTACAAGTTTATGTGCCAACTAGCTCTCCAGATGACGAAGAAATTGAAGAAATGTATGATGAACTAAAAGAAATTATTCAGATAGTGAAGGGAGACGAAAATTTAAGTCATGGGTGACTGGAATTCGAGTGTAGGAACGGGAGAGAAGGAAACTTAGTAGGTGAATATGGATTGGGGCTAAGAAATGAAAGAGGAAGCCGCCTGGTAGAATTTTGCACAGAGCACAACATAATCATAGCTAACACTTGGTTTAAGAACCATGAAAGAAGGTTGTGTACATGGAAGAACCCTGGAGATACTAAAAGGTATCAGATACATTATATAATCGTAAGACAGGGATTTAGGAACCAGGTTTTAAATTGTAAGACATTTCCAGGGGCAGATGTGGACTCTGACCACAATCTATTGGTTATGACCTGTAGATTAAAACTGAAGAAACTGCAAAAAGGTGGGAATTTAAGGAGATGGGACCTGGATAAATTGAAAGAACCAGAGGTTGTACAGAGTTTCACGGAGAGCATAAGGGAACAATCGACAGGAATGGGGGAAAGAAATACAGTAGCAGAAGAATGGGTAGCTTTGAGGGATGAAGTAGTGAAGGCAGCAGAGGATCAAGTAGGTAAAAAGACGAGGGCTAGTAGAAATCCTTGGGTAACAGAAGAAATATTGAATTTAATTGATGAAAGGAGAAAATATAAAAATGCAGTAAATGAAGCAGGCAAAAAGGAATACAAACGTCTCAAAAATGAGATCGACAGGAAGTGCAAAATGGCTAAGCAGGGATGGCTAGAGGACAAATGTAAGGATGTAGAGGCTTATCTCACTAGGGGTAAGATAGATACTGCCTACAGGAAAATTATAGAGACCTTTGGAGATAAGAGAACGACTTTTATGAGTATCAAGAGCTCAGATGGAAACCCAGTTCTAAGCAAAGACGGGAAAGCAGAAAGGTGGAAGGAGTATATAGAGGGTCTATACAAGGGCGATGTACTTGAGGACAATATTATGGAAATGGAAGAGGATGTAGATGAAGATGAAATGAGAGATACGATACTGCGTGAAGAGTTTGACAGAGCACTGAAAGACCTGAGTCGAAACAAGGCCCCCGGAGTAGACAACAACATTCCATTGGAACTACTGACGGCCCTGGGAGAGCCAGTCCTGACAAAACTCTACCATCTGGTGAGCAAGATGTATGAAACAGGCGAAGTAACCTCAGAGTTCAAGAAGAATATAATAATTCCAATCCCAAAGAAAGCAGGTGTTGACCGATGTGAAAATTACCGAACTATCAGTTTAATAAGTCACAGGTGCAAAATACTAACACGAATTCTTTACAGACGAATGGAAAAACTGGTAGAAGCCAACCTCGGGGAAGATCAGTTTGAATTCCGTAGAAACACTGGAACACGTGAGGCAATACTGACCTTACGACTTATCTTAGAAGAAAGATTAAGGAAAGGCAAACCTACGTATCTAGCATTTGTAGACTTAGAGAAAGCTTTTGACAATGTTGACTGGAATACTCTCTTTCAAATTCTAAAGGTGGCGGGGGTAAAATACAGGGAGCGAAAGGATATTTACAATTTGTACAGAAACCAGATGGCAGTTATAAGAGTCGAGGGACATGAAAGGGAAGCAGTGGTTGGGAAGGGAGTGAGACAGGGTTGTAGCCTCTCCCCGATGTTGTTCAATCTGTATATTGAGCAAGCGGTAAAGGAAACAATAGAAAAATTCGGAGTAGGCATTAAAATCCATGGAGAAGAAATAAAAACTTTGAGGTTCGCCGATGACATTGTAATTCTGTCAGAGACAGCAAAGGACTTGGAAGAGCAGTTGAATGGAATGGAGAGTGTCTTGAAAGGAGGATATGAGATGAACATCAACAAAAGCAAAACGAGGATAATGGAATGCAGTCGAATTAAGTCGAGTGATGCTGAGGGAATTAGATTAGGAAATGAGACACTTAAAGTAGTAAAGGAGTTTTGCTATTTGGGGAGCAAAATAACTGATGATGGTCGAAGTAGAGAAGATATAAAGTGTAGACTGGCAATGGCAAGGAAAGCGTTTCTGAAGAAGAGAAATTTGTTAACATCGAGTATAGATTTAAGTGTCAGGAAGTCATTTCTGAAAGTATTTGTATGGAGTGTAGCCATGTATGGAAGTGAAACATGGACGATAAATAGTTTTGACAAGAAGAGAATAGAAGCTTTCGAAATGTGGTGCTACAGAAGAAAGCTGAAGATTAGATGGGTAGATCACATAACTAATGAGGAAGTATTGAATAGGATTGGGGAGAAGAGAAGTTTGTGGCACAACTTGACCAGAAGAAGGGATCGGTTGGTAGGACATGTTCTGAGGCATCAAGGGATCACCAATTTAGTATTGGAGGGCAGCGTGGAGGGTAAAAATCGTAGAGGGAGACCAAGAGATGAATACACTAAGCAGATTCAGAAGGATGTAGGTTGCCGTAGGTACTGGGAGATGAAGAAGCTTGCACAGGATAGAGTAGCATGGAGAGCTGCATCAAACCAGTCTCAGGACTGAAGATCACAACAACAACATTGCATTCATTACTGCTTCTAGAAGCAGTCCTATTGTGATGAAAATAGCTCAATGGGAAAAAGTCACTGTCCCTATTATATAGTTTTACTAAGTAATTAACTACTGTATTTGCTGACTAAATATTTATTCTGTACCTTTCTAGTTCAAAACAATATCATTGTCTTGCTGGTTGACTGAAGACCTTTTGTATTTGCATGAAAGCATGTTACAATAATGACACTGATAACGCACACTGTTGCTTCAATGTGGAACAGTATTAATAATCACTTCTTGTAAAGTTAATTAAGCAATCAGTCAAGCTCTTTACATATATACACACTTAATAAAAGTGGAAGGACTGTCTGTGTATTGATAGTCATTAACAAACAGAATATCAGGACGGTTTATGTTGTTCAAACTTCTAAATAAGATTTTCTCCCACCTTGTCACAAAGATGCTGGAGTCCAAGGTTTCTGTTAATCTTGCGTTTTGCATTCGTGAGACGATATTTCCATAGAAACTTTCATCTACTACCATATATATCTTTATATCTAACCGAGAAGAAAAATACCAGGTTTCATAGAATTAGCTGTCAAAATTTTTTAACATACAGAAATTTTTTAAAAAATTTTCGTTCCCTGTTTCATTCTATTAGGAGTTGCATTTCCAAAAGCTCAGTGAAATACTTATTCTTTTTTTCTAAGACAGAAGCCAAATACAAATTTTCACAGATTTAGCATTATAAAAGCTTTAATAATGAAATAATTTCATAAAACATTTCATTCCGTTTTTCACTCCCTTAGTGGGATTGAATTTCCAAACACACTGAAACACTTGTATTTTATCTCTATCTGAGAAGTCATATTGCAATTTTCATAGATGTTGATCTAAAAACGCTTTAGTAGTTCTTTAATAATGGTTTATTCAAAAAACGTACTCCGATTATTTTACCATCTTAGTGGTTGAATTTCCAAAAATGCTGAAACACATTTTCTTACTGCTCACTTAGAAAGCAAATACCAATTTTTGTAGTTATAGCTTCAGAACTACCTTAATAGCGACGTATTTTCAAAACACCTTTCATACCTTATTTCGCCCTCATAGCAGAGGAATTTCGACCAATCCTTTCTAAAATATGCCTAAAGTATAAGATCCAAACCCTCTTAAATTTCATGTTTCTTTCCTTAGCTGTTTGTGCTGGGCGATGATAAACCAGTACATGAGTCTGGCCCTGTTTCACTTTTATCTATAGAGATTACAGAATCTCCAAGCACCAGACCCAGTAGAGGTTACTGGTGAATGTAAGATGATAGCACACTACACTAATGACTGCAAAAGCATACAGAAAATGTTACGGAAATGATGAGCTCTCGGTATGAGGTATAACGTGGAGTGTCATCCAGTTTAGCACTAACTATTTAATAATATTACTAAAAACCAATTTAGGCGTCAGTACTGCGTATTTCAGTTAGATTCATCTTTGTTCTTGAACCGAATGAGTCATTGGATCGTGATGTTTTTTTCTTTTGATAGACATTTCTAATATACCCGATGAATGTACTTTCATCCGAGAAATTTTGTCTAATGAGAGGTGAAAATTGATACAGTGTACAGTGTTTCATCACCACCGCTCCAGTGTGTGGTAAGAAGTGAAGACACCTGCTTATTATGGGTATATGTTCGGTTTGATGGCTTCCTTTGCGGTTTCCAGGAGATGCAAGCTGTGTGTCAACAATACTGCTACTCATTTTCTTGAAGCCACTGTGACAATGAACAATGGACTGAGGATCGACGGTCTACAGACAATAAAGGTTTACACTTAATACAAGACAGTCTGAGTGACATCTGACGAAGGATTTTTTTCTGTTTTGTTACTTTATAACTGTATTGCGCACACTGTTGGGAGAGGAAAGAGGGTAAAATTCCGTGTTGTTATGTAGAAAACTCACAAATATTTTACGTGTATCTACGTTACTCTAGAAAATACTCTGCTGTGAACTTTCTGTGGTAGTATATGCCGTTCCATCTTTCTTAGTCTCCCAGCAGCCCTTTCAGCTATTGGTAGACGCACGAGATACCTCACATGCCTGGGGGTAATTACCCTACCGCGCTCCCAGCTGCCACAGGAATTCCCTCTCCTTGGGTTTTCCCATTACCCCTCTTCCACTTTATTTCTCGAGCGCACGTTGGACCGTGCCTCATAATTACGCAGTCTTCCTCTGAACATAATTTCTACTTACGCTCTTTTTGCCGTGGATTCGTGAGAAGAAAGACCGAGGCTCGGGCAGAATTCAGAAGACGAGGGAGAAAAGACGAGAAGCGTGTGGCCATGATGTTCAGCATCCAGGGGAATCCACTGTATCTGCTTCAGTGAAACGTCTTCTTTCATATCTCTCAGTATAGCCAAACACGGAGGATATAAAGACAAGAGCTTGAATTTGCCACTGATCTTCTATCGTATGTGGTTCTTTCCATTTAGTGCAGACTGAGTGCATTGAGTAAAACACATCAGTGGCAGTGTGTTGCCAAGACAGAACTGAACCGGATAATGTTTCATTAACTTTGAGATAAGCAACGAAGCTTACGTCATTCGTCCCAGTTGCAGGTGATTTAAGCTGGATGCCTGTCTTAAAGTTAATGAAGTATTTTCTGGTCAGTTTTCCTGTGATAACACTGTGTTTCATGATAGCCATAGTGATTATTCTTGGAACAACTGAGACAGTGAAACAAATGGGAAATACAACAACAGTAACGGGTAGTTTGGTTGCATATGACATGTCTATGAAGTGACTTTCACTGTTACACCAGCACATGTAACATAGACGAATACGCGTTTCTGGCGCATGGATATCACAATGAAGGTCCTTCACTAACCAGCTGAGTCCTGACAGTGAATTTTCACTTCAAGATGTAAGAGAAAGCAGTATAATACCTTACTCTTAAGCTTTTTTGTTAAATATTACTTATTTTCGGAACTTAAATCAAATGTTGAAGCGTCTTCCTTTGTCAAGCAACAATTCTCTACAAGTTTTTGATTTGATATCTCGAATATTAAATCTATTTATAGTTCAACAGTTATTTTACAGAAATGTTTCCCTTCACGGAATTGTCCCAAGGGTTTGGGTAACAACAGGAGCTATGAGAGGTAATATAATGTCATACAGAGAACAGCAAAAAACTGAATACAAACAAAGCTATTGAACAAATTAGTACTTCAGGGTTTATTTTAAACATCAAAAAGTGAAACGTAACTACTTTTTGAACATCGAATGGCGAACAAAAAATTTTAAATTTCCTTTTATAGGAAAATTAAAACATGAACAAAATGGACTGAGGTTTTCTCGGTAGACAGTTAGGGCGATAATATAAACGTCAGTAGTCAGAAACATACTTTTCAGCAGTATCACATCCACTAGACTAGTAACGGCCCCATCCACTACGAAACACACACCTTTACGACTGTTCTGTTATCTCCAAACTCTCCACATAGTTGGCAAACGGAATCGTTGCCAGCAAATGTTGTCACCTATCTCATTGTTTAGTAAACTCTAATTAATACATATATAGAATCATGTCGAGCTGTTAGCTAGCTGTCTGCGTACAATGAAAAAGTTTTCAGAGTAGGAATCAAGTAAATTGTGACCTACATAGTGAATCGAGAACTACATAATAGATCTAACATACATACAAGTCACACAACCTACACTCTCTTAAACGTGTAACTACTGACGCAAACCCGCGGTTTCGTAAGCCTAAGGTCGACTTTAAATTGTAATAACAAATGGTTCAAATGGCTCTGAGCAATATGGGATGTAATAACAGCAAGTGATCACGGTGAAAATTACGTGTAGTTCGAAGAGACACAGCACGAGTGTCTACCTGCATATCTGGTGTTCTTATAACGGTCAAATTATTGTCGAAACTTAATTGGGTATTGTAAAATGTTTGCACGAAGGTTGAAGATCCCATACAGTTTCTTACATCTTACCAGAATTATGACATACAAAAGTCAAGAGCTTAAAAATACGAGGTAATTTGTAAAGTAGCTACTAATATCAAAAGAAATTAGACGAATTTTATGTATTGTTTTGCTTTTCTATTGCTGCGTTCTGCTATATTTGCAAAAGTCAAATGCATTTTGGGAAGTTGGGAGTACTTCAGCGTCGCATACCTCAAAGTTCTGAAAACACGGTTGCCCGGAACGGGTTCTATTACGAAGTTGGCACTCTTGTTTCCTCGCGCCATCGGCGAATAATTTGCAGCCCTCCCTATATTGGCTTCCACTTTAGTAGGAGAGTATCCTTATCGGAGCCTTTGAAGACACAGTGAGGAGAGATGGTAGTACTTATCTTAAGTTTAAATTGAACGGACTATGAGAACACGTAAAGAGAGGAAAGCAGACTGAGCGCTACCTTGTTCTTTTGAAGTGGTAGCAGACAAATGGTACGCAGTTCGTTTATGCTCTCATGAGTGTCAAAAATGCCTACAGTGCGTGCTCGGACTGTCTAATCATTGCTTCATATTTTTTCTCTCTTTACAGCTAGACTGTCATAGCCCGTATAATTTTCTCTTTTGTAGGAACGGAGAAATTTGCTCTTTCCTACAGTGCTGAAGAGTGATAGCTCCTTACACAAACGTTTGAAACATTCTGCTACTTACTTGCAATAACTACTGTCTTCTGTGCTAGTTTCGAATTCGCTGATTTCTATCTAGTGGAATACTCCAGAAGTATAGAGGAAGGTTGAATAATATCGGACACATAAGCGTTTCTGAAATTATATATATATTTTTTGTGGTTGTCATACAATGAAGGTTTTCACGACCGGATGTTTCAGCTGCCGAGAATTCTTCCGGGTTGTATGGCCGTGGTCCATGGAACTCTTGTGGTTGTGTTGGAACATTCACACTAAACAATTCTATGACACATTACGTAGTAGAATTATACAACTCAGTTAGTAGATTTTTGTTTATATTTTTGCCATCCTTTCCGTTCCATTTGGAGGGCAGTACTGGATATGAAATTATAGAGCGAAAAAGTAGTTTTTGCTAGGAGAAGGCCTTAAATGGATGTAAATGCTTATAAACATTAAACTACAGTAAGTACCAGCTGTACATCTTAGGACTATGATTCTATATCAGGAGAAAGTTGACTGAAATAAGCAAAACTTCATACAAAGCTACTATGATAAAGTTTTGAACAGAACGGGTTACATCAACATAATGGTTTAACCTTTAGTGAAACATTTATCGTACGTGTACTAAAGACTGATTTAGCTCTATAAGGGCGCAGTTACTATCATAGGGCCAACCCTTACAAATGTTGTATCGAATTTAGTCGAAAGTTTGACTGATGCAATATGGTTTTCTGTCCATTATTAAATGTTCTCGCAGAACACCTTTTTTTTTCTAAAACAGGCTTCATGGTACCTTTTCCTCTACAGCTTTAAGTGTACCCTCTCACGAAGTTCTTGGAACTGAATAGTTCTCTCTCGATTCCCTGATTGTTATTTCAAGAAGTTTGACGTTTTTTCCATAACTATCTTCTTGTTATTTTCAGCCAATTTACGACCTGACTCCCCCTTATTTGACTGGTAATGAAAAAAAAGGAAAAATGTGAGATTTTAATGAATCTGTTTTTCTCAGTAGAACTTGAAAATTCCTTTGTCCATTACAACCCGAACATACCACTGTAACAGTTTTACATTCCCATTGTTATGACTTGGACTAGATATTGCCACTGTCCACAACACAGATACTAAATCAGTTATATCTTAAGGTATAAGAAAAATATAATATTACTTACCTGTAAACGAAACACAACACTTCCAAGTAAAATACATCCAACAAAAACAAACAAGGAACAGATTACTTGTGCCACTGCTGAACGCACTGTAGCCTTGATTAAAAGACCGGAGACGCGTTCTGCACCTCCATAGTTCGTACTGTAGTGGCGCTACATGAGCCTCCACAAATGCTAAGATTTAGAAAAGCTCTGGAGCAATACAATTCGCTGTTCGATATTGCTCTGTCTTCCCTAAGGTCGCATTGTACAGGTTGTATTACATTAGTCCTCCTGTCTTACGGAGAGGGGACAGAAAGGTTGGTCAGTACGTTCCAGGTCTACATCGAATTAGGATACAAGATTTAGTTAAAAACATATCATCGTAATCTTTCTCAATATGCATCCCTCTCTCGATACATAATTACAGCATCGGTCGTTGAGGCTGTGGAACAACTCGACGAAAGCTTCGACTGGAATGCTGTTCAGAAACGACGTCACATTCCTCAAACTGCTTCCGTTTGAGGGGAGATTCGCGTCTGGTGTCAGCATAACGTCTGGTGGGGCAAAATTGTGCTTTTCAAAAAATCTCACGTACATGAAGGCCACTATAAACAGACGCATTGTCGTGCGGAGTCTAATATTTCGGAACGGATAGAAAGAATTCTTGCGAAGGAATTTGAGAATTCCATTACAGAACGTCCGTACCATAGTCTTGAAAGAGAGGAAGAATTCTAGATGTGTAACGTCTCGAAAAAGGAAAAAAAAACAAGTACGGTCTTCACATTTCTTGGTAGCCATAGTGGCTATTCTAGGCAAAACCGAGACAGTAAACAAATGTAAAACTTAATAATAAAATCCATCTACTGGGTCTGAATAACGTTTCCACTTCTTCAATCTGCCTTTCGAGACATAGCTTCATCATCAGAGCTGCGGTGTTTACAGAAAGACCTTTCTTGCGATATTACATACAACAGTAAAGAGCTGCATTCGAAGCTATGCTAATAGTTTTAACAGAAACCTTTATGTATTCTTCTTTAATCCTATGCATCCACTCCCACATCTTTTGCAAATTGCAATTAAAATGCACTGTAGCTACTACAGATAGGAGAAAGCCTGGAATAACGGTCACCATAAGGGTGGAATTAATCTAGAAATCACAGGTTTTACTGTCATACCATTCTCCAATCAAATTGTAGTTGTCAGCATCATATTTCTAGAAACTGGGAGACTGGTTGCAGAGTTTTGAAAATCATGCCGTCCTTACTGCCTTTATTGCTCTCTCCGTCTCACATGGATCGCATAACTGCCTGTATCTTTGGCGCTTACCGTTGTAAGGAAACTATAACGTTTTATTATTTAATAATGCTTATTCTTTATCTTTATTATAGTAACTAATTTACTTACTAATTATTATTAGGACTATTATTATTATTTATTTTGATTCATAGTGTACTATAGTTACTTTATGTATTTGTACATATAAATAACATCAAATTCTGAAGGAAAGAAAAATTCGTGATGGCTGGGTGTTGTGTGATGTCCTTAGGTTAGTTAGGTTTAAGTAGTTCTAAGTTCTAGGGGACTGATGACCATAGATGCTAAGTCCCATAGTGCTCAGAGCCATTTGAACCATTGAAAGAAAAGTATTAGTTCAGGTCGAGTATATCGGCCACAGCAGAGGGTATATCGTCCAGGGGCTGGCCACTGCGTCCGCCTAAACGCCATTTCAGAAAAGTTGTTGTCAGTTGAAAACATGCCGGCCGCTGTGGCCGAGAGGTTTTAGGCGCTTCAGTCCGGAACCGCGCTGCTGCTACGGTCACAGGATCGAATCCTGGCTCGGGCATGGATGTGTGTGATGTCTCTAGGTTAGCTAGGTTTAAGTAGTTCTAAGTCTAGGGGACTGATGACCTCAGATGTTAAGTCCCATAGTGCTTAGAGCTATTTGAACCATCAGTTGAAATCATTCTCTGATTTAGTATTAGACTACATAGGAATTTGTCGCCATTTAACCATTACTTCAGTTATGTTAGGAAAATGTAACTTGTAATGTAAATCTGTCATAATAACTTGATATGAGCGTTTCAAATCAATGCAAGACAAGGCGATGTCCTGGTTCCCTCAAATGACAGTGCCGAATTGAGTAGTTTTCGAGTGAAACCTTTATGAAGTTGCCGTGAGATGTCAACACTGTACAGGTGCACAAATTCAAATGACCGTCCTGGCTGAATTCTCCACTACATCTGCCCTTACTCTAAGCGTTACCGACATGTTAACATCAGAATGAAGATCCTTCAGAAACATATAATGCACTGCCGAGGAACCTAAGCTTCGCTATATACGCTGGATAAACAAAGACGCTGTTTAAGAGATTGTAGACGGGGTTTACTGTCATGTTTTCCACGGCCTTCGCCCTTAATGTCGACGAATGCAGTGTCTACAGCCCGCCTTCAGTTGGCCACCATTCCTCCATCTTGTTCCTTTGTCGACAGGTCGTATCCAAAGCACCAGGTTCCATCCTCCACTACGATGTCAAAATGGTCTATCTCTATAAATTTCTGTGCCATCTGCACGTGCTCCACATTACAACTGATCTTAAAGAGTAATGCGCAGCAAACTACGCACGCATCTTTCTCACGGATAAAAATGGTCATTTCATAACTTCGACCGGTTACAGGCCTGCTGTCAGGATGATCGTGTTTTATGGTCTCGGCATCTTAAAAAAGAAAAAAAACCGAAAACGTTGCCTCAAATCAGACAATCATACTTATTCGCTTGTTGCACCATTCTACATGTTTCAGTCAAGGTTTTACCACTTTTGAAAAACAGTTTCAGTGCTTAGCTCCATTTTTAAGCAGTTACCAAGAACAAACACACACAATCGTAGATATGCTGTACTGATAACCGGTCGGTCCATGTTGTGAGAAGAAATGGTAATCTCAATTGATATCGATCACATTTAGAGTATTAGTGCTACTGGTTTGTCGTGCAAAAATTCGGTCCCGTAATCTCTTGAACCGTATTTGTTTCCATCTGAAACACATGCGTCTATACTCGTGAAGCCACATTACTGTGAGTGGCGGATGGTACTTTGTGTAACAGTGTCAGCTCCCCCATTTCCCGTTCTAGTCGCGAACGGTTCGTTAGACGAACGATTACTGGTGAGCTTCTGTGTGGGCTCGAATCTCTCTAATTCTATCGTAATGGTCTTTTAGTGAGATATTCATAGTAGGGAGCAATATATTGGTCGACTCTCCTATGAATGTACGCTATCGGAAGTTTAACAGTAAACCACGCCGAGATGCAGAACGCGTCTCTGGCAGTCTGCCCCTGGAGTTGGTTGAAGGTCTCAGCGACGTTTTGGAGCTCAGTAAAAAAACCTGTAACGAAACGTGCCGCTCTTCTTTGATTTCCTTCATTTCCTCTGTCAATTCTATCTGGTACGAATCCCAGACTGACGAGCAGCATTCATGTATTGGTCGAACGCAGGGTTTGTAAGCTACTTACTTCACTGATGGATCACATTTCCTGAGGATTCTTCCAATGAACCTCTGTGTGGCATCTGCCTTACTTGCAATTAATTTTATGTGGTCGTTTCACTGCAAATCACTCCGTACGCATACTCCTAGGTATTTTGTGGAAGTAACAGCTTCCACTGATTGTTCGCCTCTCCCGTAATCATACAATAATGGGTTCTTCTGTCCATGTATACGAAATACCTTGCATTTGCTTATATTGCTTATGTTAAGGACCAGTTGCCAATCCAAGCACCAAGCGTTGTTTCTCTGCAGGTCCTCCCACATAAACAACACTATAATCCGCGGAAAACCCCTTTTAACTTCTGATGTCATGTACTAGGTCATGTATACATATTGTGAAAAGTAATGGTCATAAAACAGTCCCTTGGGGTACGCCAGAAATTACTTTTACTTCCCAAGACTCTTCGCATTCCAAAAAACATGCTGCGTTCTGTTTGCTAGAAACTGTTCAATCCAGTCACACATCTGGTCTGATATTTTGTTCATTAGGTGGCAGGGCGGGGCTGTACGGAAGTCAAGGAACATAGCCTCTACCTGTGCGCCAGTATGTACTGCTTTCTAGATCTCGTGGAGGAACAGAGCGAGCTGGGTTTCATAAGCTTGTTGTTTTCGGAACCCATGTTGATTCATACAGAGGACATTAACCGACTATTAGGAAGACCTGGCACTGAATCACAAGGAAATATAGCGTTTATACTTGGCACCACCTGAGATTTGATTTCTTTCGTAAGGCAGAAGTATCGCTTAAATAACTATAGTTACTAAGACTGTTATCTACGAAAGACAGTAATCCTATTCTCGCAGCAATTTGGATTTGTCAGTAAGTTTAAGAACATCGTACGCTCTGCTGCAAGGGAAAGGTCATCTAGCGGGATTTAACACCATACTGTGGCTAGGAGATTCTTTTTCTTCTTCTTGTCCTTCTTCTTTTTTTTTTGAGTCATCAGTCTTGTGACTGGTTCGATGCGGCTCGCCGCGTATTCCTCTCCTGTGCCAACGTTTTCATCTCGTCTTGGAGTAGCACTTGAAACCCAAGTCTTCAGTTAGTTACTGCATGCATACCAGTCTCTGTGCTCCTCTTCAGTTATTACCCTCAGCAGTTCGCTGTGGTACCATGGAAGTTATTCCGTGATGTCTTAATAGATGTCCTACCAGTCTGTCTCTTCGCCCTGTTAGTGTTTTCCACATGTTCATTTCCTTCGGAGAACCTCTTCATTCCTTACCTTATCAGTCCACTTAATTTTCACCATTCTTCTTTAGCACCACATCTCAGATGTTTCGATTCTTTTCTGTTCCGGTTTTCTCACAGTCCATTCTCAATTCTATACAATGCTGTGCTCCAAACGTACATTCTCATAAATTTCTTCCTTCAATTAAGACCTGTGTTTGATAGCAGTATTCTCTTGTCCAGGTATGCTCTTTTTGACAGTGCTAGTTCACTTTTTAAGTCCTCTTTGCTCCTTCCGTCATGAATTATTTTGCGGACTAGGAGGAGAATTCCTTCACTTCACCTACTTCGTTATCACCAGACCTCATAAATTTTTCGCTATTCTTATTTCTGCTGTTTCTCATCACTTTCGTCTTTCTTCGATTTATTCTCAGCCGTATTCTGTAGTCATTAGACTGTTCATTTCATTCAGCAGATCCTGTAATTCATCTTCACTTTCACTGACGCTAGCAATGTCATCAGCGAATCTTATCATTGATATCCTTTCACCTTGAATTTGAATTACGCTCTTGAACATTTCTTTTATTTGTGTCATTGCATCTTCCACGAACAGGTTGAGCAGTAGGGGTGAAAGGCTGAATCCTTGACTTACACCTTTCTTGATCCGAGCACTTCGTTCTTGGTCTTCCATTCTTATTGTTTCCTCTTGGCTCTCATACACATTGTAGATTAACCGTCTTTCCCTATAGCTTACCCCTACTTTTCTCAGAATTTCGAACACCTTGCACCATTTTACATGGTCGAATGCTTTTTCCAGGTCGACAGGTCCTATGAACTTTTCTTGATTTTTGTTTAATCTTCCATTCATTATAAACCGCAATTTCAGAATGCCTCTCTGGTGCCGTTACCTTTCCTAAAGCCAAAGTGGACAGTTTATCTCTCGGGATATGTTAAAGGAGTTCCACCAAATATTCAGAGTGGATTGAGGAACCGGCAGAGTGAAGTATGCGATAGGTTCGCGATGACGGTATTGTCTGGCCCAGTTGCTATGATAGACTCCGTGATTGCGAATTGTTTCCAGAAGAGCGAGCTTGGGAATATTCCATGCGCCGGTGTCTCGAAAAGATAAACTTCTGTTTCCAAATGCGCTCCAGTTATTCTTCTACTGTACGTATGTAAACTGAAGTTGCATTCTAGGGGAAGTGGAGGTCTGCGTTTTCTACCGTATTCACATGAATTTCAGATTGATCGCTGCGTTACGTAAAGAAGGGGAGAGCTACCTCGCTCGAGAGCTGGTTGCATAACGCAGCGCAGAGCGAACAGGGAGTTGCGCGCCTGCGAGATGCCGCCCGCCTTACATAAGGCTCCCGAGGTCACGCAGGCAGCGGTACATACACAAGTAAAACGTCGCCCAACCCATAACAAGAGTTACTGTGTTGTTTGTACTACGAAAACTAAAGCGGGGGAAAATCGATCCACTGCATCAAGTAATTATGTGTTTCGATCAGTGTGTTTTGACACTGTAGGTAGAAAAACCTCTAAAACAAATTTACGAGTTGATAAATCACACGTCTCTCCGTGTTTCAGAAATCAGCATCACCACATATGTGTGGGTTGTTTCCACATACATTAATATTCCTAAGACGACGAACCCGTATTTGCCATTATTTTCACAAGCCGTTATCGACAAGGAAAACATCGAAGTGTCAATAATTTGGCGCTGGATGGGTCCACCCTACATGTAATTATTAAACTTTAGTTTCCGCTTACTGTCGTAAGTTTATTTTTTATTTATTTTGATTGCTGTTTCAAGTACTACCTCTAACCATCACGTCTCAAATAATTTTTTTTTTTTTTCTTTATTGTATTTCAATTCCCCATCGGGGCGGGCTGGCAGCAGCATATGCGCTGCTCTTCAGCCGAAAGACATAGAACAAAACAATAGAAGACATTTAAAAACAGCAAAGGAGAGAAGAAGGCGAACATAGATATAAAAAAGGGAGAACATCATGGAAGGCAATATACAAAAAAAAAAAAACGGGGTGACTGTAAAATGGAGATAAAAAAAAAACTGTTTAAAAGTAGCACACACAAAAAGCCACACACTGCGACGATTAAAAGAACACAAGGCACAGTATGACTGGAGCATAAAGGTGTTGACGGATGGCATAGCACACAACGTAACACTGACGGCGAACCTCAAGGCAGTACACAATTAAAATCGCACCTCTGGACGCACACGAGAAACAGCACGAAACACAACACTGACGTGGCACACTGATGATGATCAATACAGAGGATCTGCCAGGTTCAAGGAGAGGAGGGAGACCTGAAGAAGGGAGGGAGGGGAAGAGATGGGGGAGGGGAATGGGGGGCGCTCGGAAGAGGGCCAGGTAGGGAGGGATGTGGGAAGGAGAGAGGCAAGTAGGGGGTGCAGGGTCTCAGGGGAGGGGGGGATGGAGGAAAATCCGCTCTGGGAGAAGGAGGAAAGAGGAGAAGGGCGCCCTGGGGAGGGGGGGGGGGGGGAACAAGGCCGGGTTTTAGTTGGAAGGAAGGGTATATGTCACGGCGAAGTTCGTCATCCGGGAGGGGGAGGCGTTGGAAATTGCCCTGATGAAGGAGATGGAGGGTGTGGAGGTGGAGAGAGGGAGGGATACAGCGATAGAGGCGCGGCAATGGGCGAGGGGTGGAGAGGAAGGAGGAAACCAGATGGTGGGGGGGATCAACCCTGCAAACAATGTAAAGGATGCGGAGATGTTGGAGGAACAAGAGGAGGTGGGGGAAGGGGATCAGTTCATACAGGAGCCGTGTGGGGGAAGGAAGGCGGATACGGAAGGCAAGGCGGAGCGCATGGCGTTCAAGGATTTGGAGAGCCTTGTAAAAGCGGGTGGGGGCGGAGATCCAGGCGACGCTGGCATAACAGAGGATAGGACGGATGAGGGATTTGTAGGTGTGGAGGATGGTAGAAGGTAGAAGGATGCAATCCCCATGTCCGGCCGGACAGGAGTTTCAGCAGGCGGAGGCGGGAATGGGCTTTCTGCTGGATGGTCAGGAGATGAGGGGTCCAGGTGAGGTGTCGGTCAAGGGTGAGGCCAAGGTATTTCAGGGTGGGGGTGAGTTGGATAGGACGACCATAAAGGGTGAGGTAGAAATCTTGGAGGCGAAAGGAGCGAGTGGTACGGCCTATGATGATTGCCTGGGTTTTGGAGGGGTTGAGACGGAGGAGCCACTGGTTACACCAAGTGGTGAACTGGTTAAGGTGGGTTTGGAGGGTACGTTGAGACCGTTGAAGGGTAGGATAGAGAGCCAGGAAGGGGGTGTCATCAGCATATTGGAGAAGGTGAACTGGTGGGGGTGGCTTGGGCATATCAGCTGTATACAAGAGATAAAGGAGAGGGGAGAGGACAGAACCCTGGGGGACGCCAGCCGTGGGATAAAAGATACGGGAGTTGGTGTTGTGGAGGGTGACATAGGAAGGACGGTGCGAGAGGAAGGAAGCGACCAGACGGACAAAATTGATAGGCAGGGCGTAGGTTTGCAGTTTAAAGAGGAGACCGGGATGCCATACACGGTCATAGGCATTTTGGAGGTCAAGGGAAACAAAAATGGCGGAGCGACGGGAGTTGAGCTGGAGGGACAGAAGGTGAACAAGGTTGAGGAGTTGGTCGTCAGCAGAGAAGGAGGGTCGGAAGTCACACTGGGTAAGGGGAGGAGGTGGTGTTGAGCAAGGTGCCGATGGATAGGGTGGGAGAGGATGGATTCAAGGACCTTACTGAAGACGGAGGTGAGGCAGATGGGACGATAGGAAGAGGCGGCAGAAGGGGGTTTGTAGGGTTTGAGGAAGAGGAGGACACGGGAGGTCTTCCACAGGTCAGGGTAGAAGCCAGTAGAGAGGATGACATTATAGAGATGGGCGAGGACAGTTAGGAAGGAATAGGGGCTTTCTCGAAGGTGACGATAGGTGACACAGTCGTGACCAGGGGCCGTGTTGCGTTTGGACTGGAGGAGAAGTTTAATGTCTTGTGCTGTGATGGGAGTGTTGACGTCGGAGGGGGGCAACTGCCCCAAGTACTGGAGACTAGGAGCAAGTGGAGCGACTGAGGTATCAGCACGTTCCATGACGGTGGGGAAAAGAGAATAATCAAAGTGGGGATCATCGGGGATGGAGAAGACCTCGGAAAGGTGGGAAGCGAAGTGGTTGGCCTTACTGAGGTTGTCTGGAAGGGGGCGATCGTTATGGAGAAGGGGGTAGTGGGGAGCGGAAAGGGAACCAGTAAGACGATGGAACGCAGACCAGTACTTGGAGGAGTTGATAGGGAGGGTGGCATTGAGTCGGGTGCAGGTCTGGCGCCAGTCCCGGCGTTTCGTTGCTGTAATAAGGTTCCGTACGTGTCGCTGTATTTGCCGGTGGCGTTGGAGTGTATCCCTGTCACGAGTGCGGAGGAAGGAGCGATAGAGGCGGCGGGATTCACGGAGGAGGAGGATCTCAAATAATATACACACAGGCATAAATACAGCCATTAGGTGAAACATCAAGCGAGTACGAACGGTGTCCAAGGCGCACCAACGAAAGGCGACACCTTTTTGCAATGGCTTGGTCGGCGTGAGAGCATTTCTGAGAAGCTTAGACTCAAGTGGCAGTCCCTAAACACCGATGTACTTAATATACACATGATATCTCATATCGGGTGTTGTGATTACCTAATGACTTGGAGATCACTTTAAGGTGAAATGGTATGAATTTAAGGTGAAATAATACCAATGATAAAATTCGCTGATAACACTGGTGTCGTCAGTAACAGTAAAGAAGGAATATAGGATATATTGAACTGAATTAACGGTATAGCAAATCGAAGAATGGCGAAACTAATGAGAAGCATCAGAAATGAGATCATTGAGAAACTTAACATCAGAATTGGTGCTCACGAAGTAGATGAAGGTAAGGAGTTTTGCTACCTAGATAGCAACTCATAACGGAGGGGACAAGGAGGACACAGAAAGCAGACTAGCGCTTGCAAAAAGGGCATTCCCGACCAAGACAAGTCTACTAGTATCAAACAGTGTACTTTATTCGAGGAAGAAATTTCTGAGAATGTAGGTTTGGACCACACCATTGTACGGCAATGACACATCGACTACGAGAAAATCGCAACAGATGAGAATCGAAGCATTTGGGATGTGATGCTACGGAAAAATTATGAAAATAAGACGGGCTGATAAGACAAGGCAAGGAATGAGAAAGTTCACTGCACAATCGGCGAGCAAAGAAGTAAATGGAAAACACTGACAAAAAGACGGGACTGGATGACAGAACATCTGTTAAGACATCAGGCAGTAACTTCAATGGTACTACAAACAGCTACAGAGAGTAAAAACTGTGGAGGATGATAGAGCTTGGAATACATCCAACAAATAATTGAGAACGTAGTTTGCAAGTGCTACTCTGCGATGAAAATGTTAGCACAGAAGAGAAATTCGTGGCCGCCCGCCTCAAACTGGTCAGAAGACCGTTCGTACTAGCTTGATATTTAAAATGTTGGTTGTGTTTGTACCTGTGCGGCATTTGTAGTTGAAACTTCTGCCTGATGATTAGTAATACTCGAAACTGCAATTGAAATAAATAACAAATGAATTATTTGGGAGTTGTATGTCAGAACAACCATGTTTCATTAACAAATTCAGTTGATAGCCGACCTTAAAATAAATATGTGTAAAGTATTTCCCATAAGTAGCTGAAGAGCTCCACTACTGTTCGATTAAACAGTTTGTGATAAAACATGGGAACAGCAACAACTGGAAGATACACACAAGCAATCACGCAGGACGAGCTGAAGTACAGGATGTCCCAAAAGTCACTTAACATTCGAAAATTGAATACTTCATGTAATAAAATAGGCAGAGAGGTAAAAGTTGATACACATGCTTGAAATAAAACGGGGTTTTATTGAAACAATTAAAAATACACAAAACGGTACTGGATGTGATATAAAAACGATAATTAACGTAACAGTTGATTTTTTTCAAAGACGATGTTCTTTATAACATATGAACAAATGGTCGGCCGTCACTTATCTACAATACCTGTAGTCTAGGAACAATGCTGTGAACAACATTATTCAGCGCATCATAGGTATGGTGAGAAGTTGTCATCGGATGATGAAGTTTCGCATCCTCAATGAGGTCGGGCGATCGCGGTAGACTTGAGACGCCGAGTAATCCTACAACCGGTAATGACACGGACTGAGGTCTGGGGATCTGGGAGGCAAAGCACGACGGTAACGGCGGCTCAGCACGCGATTCTCACCAAACGATGTGCCCACGACGTCTCTGTCGCTTGTTGGAAAATGGGGTGAAACGCCATTTTGCATAAAAGTCGTACCTCCCAGCAAGTGTTTGTCAGCCAAGTTGGAGATAAAGTGATTTTGTAACATATCAGCATACCTCTCATCTGTGTCATTGACAGTTTGAGAAGCATCGCTCCGCACTTCCTCGAAGAAAAAGGGTCCGATCACGGTTGATGTGGTAAATCCACATCACACCGTGACTTTTTTTTCATACAGTGGGATATCCGTGACATTTCTAAGATTTTTCGGTAGCACAAATTATGCAGCTGCGGGTGTTGACAGACCCTCGAATATTGAAATGGACCTTCGTCGGTTCACAGCACTTTAGGCAATCAACCGTCATCGTCACTCATTTTTTTAAGTGCCCAATACAATAACGCTCTCCGCTTCACAAAATCGCTGGCTAACAGTTCATGATAACGCTGAATTTTGTACGAATATCTTTGGAGCGTAAGCTATAGTGCTCTCCAGACAGGAGTGGCAATGGTTCAAATGGTTCAAATGGCTCTGAGCACTATGGGTCATCAGTCCCCTGGAACTTAGAACTACTTAAACCTAACTAAGCTTAGGACATCACACACATCCATGCCCGAGACAGGATTCGAACCTGCGACCGTAGCAGTCGCGCGGTTCCAGACTGAAGCACCTAGAACCGCCAGCCAGCCAGCAGTGGTAGTGCATGGAATGCCGGTGCGACGTGCGACTTAACGAGCGGTGACTCCACCATGCGGAGATGAACCCCCTAAAGTCTTCGTTTCTTCCTGAGCTGTTCGAGAAGCAGTAGCACATGTGTTTGATCGCCCGCTATGGGCCCCATCGTCTAAACAATATGTCACGTCGAACATCGTAATCAGTTTCTTCACAGCAAAAGTTGTCACAGGACCTTTCCCTCTTCGACCATCGTCTTGCATCGATAGGAGCGTAAAGCCGTAGTAATGAATTCTACATTCTGATAGTAAGGCATAAATAACAGTGGATTTTCTGGGAAATTCAACATGCCGCGATTTCTGGTGCATCTGACACCCTTTCTCACTACAGCTCACGATTCTCATGCGGCGTCACTAACTTGTTGGTGTCCACCGCCATCTTTCTGCCAGCGCACTCGCTAAAACTTCACATTATTTCAGGGTAGTGTATTATGTTTTACCTCTCTACCTACATTATTCTGCCAATTAGCGCATTTTTTTATGTTAACTAGCCTTTGGATCCTCTGTACAATGACCATATAAAACAAATTGTAGGAAAAGCAAATGTTAGGCTATATCCATCCGCAAAGGAGGTAGCTTACAAAATACTCGTTCGAACGATTCTTGAAAACTTCTGATCAGTCGGAGCTATTATCATATTGGATTAACAGTATGAATAGAGAACATGCAAAAGCGGCACCTTTCGTCGCGGAATCACGTACTAAGCGTGAGACCGTCACGAAGATGGTCTCAACAAACGCCAATAGCAAACGCTACGAGACAGACTTCTGTATCTGAGCGGTTTATTGTTGAAATTCAGGGTGAATGCGTTCCAAGAACGTCCGGAAAACATAATACTTCCACCCACATGTCTCACCATATGAGTCCGACTGAAAATAAGAGAACTTAATCTCATAAGGAGGTTCGTCGAGAGCCTTTCTTCCCACGCACCATTAGTGAATGGAACAGGGTTGGGTGAGAATGGTGGTGGTACGAAAAGTACTCTCCCTCACACACCACGAGGTGGGAGTAACGATGTAGATGTATTATAGCTTTTATTTAATTCTAATGTGGCTCTAAAAACAGACTTTACGTAAGTCGCAATACGTATTATTAATAAAACTGAAGAGGGAAGTACTTTGTTCGATGTTCGGGTCTGTCTGAGGCCGACGAAAACTAGTTTTCCCCTTTCAGGATAAGCGGATGATACGCGCACTAAATGGCGTAACTGCTCCTGCAAGGACATTAGGGGAGGGGACGGGAAGGAAAAAATGAGTTCGTTGAAGGGCGTTTGGGAAGGGGACGGGAAGGGGACGGGAAGGTAGAAACGGGTGCGAGTACCAGGCTTAAGGAATGTGTTAAATATGAAATAAGAGAGCAGAAATGTCTATACCGGAGCGAATTTTATGATAGAGATGGGGTACAACTCTGTGAACATTTCTCGATTTTATTCATTTCTTTCATGAAGTACCGTTGATCGGTAAGCGTAGTGGATAAATTAATGACATATAGGAGATATCACGACAATACCACGTAAAAGTACCTCTAACCTTAATGTGTCAGTTCGGCGAGGAAGAATTTCTTCAGGAATGCCATATCCAGTGACAATTAGTTCTCTTAGAACTAAACAGACCAGGGAAGTGTGAGTAGATCTCGCGCTCTGAGGGGTCCGTGCAAACTTAGATATGTGTAAACATAGTTCATCTATAAGTTTTGATGACTGAGTTTACGAATATAAAAGTATTTGACATAAATGGCTGCATTCTTTGACTGCATTGACTCATAAACTTAAATTTTTAAACTGCCAAGACCTTAGTGTGCGATATGAACTGAAACACCCCACCTGTTGCTTGTCCGGTTTTTGCGTGTGTTCGCCCCTGACAAACAACTTACAGAGAAATTGGGAGTGGAACTGTATCCAAAAATGGATAACGCTAGATTTAAATGTGGCCTTGTCACCCCTAATTAATCTGCGGTGGTAGTGTTGACGATAAATCAAACCTGTTTTTACTTCCAAACGTGAACGATCACGAACACTTATGGTGTTCAATGACATCAGACACATACACAAAAATAAAATAAAGCAAAAGGGTGAATTCAGGATCAACTACTGAAAGTAAAGGCTCTACTGAATCACAATAATTATATTATAACCTTCAGATGAATGCTGACTAAAACACAATGGACAATTTACAAATTATCCTCCTAACTGGCATTGGCAGTAACTGTGTTAAAATCGGTCCAAAACGCGATCTCTTATAACATATATAGGAAGAACCACTACACTCCAAAGTACCGTGGAAACCTCTGTGGAAACAGCTATTGCACGTGATCCAATTGTTTAACATTACTCCTAACACAGGCCGAAGCGGGAGCTATCTCTCCGTAATATTCCCGTTGTAGCGGCGGTATCCGACGGCGACGGCGCGGCCGTGCGGTCGGCGTGTGGCGTCTCGGAAAGTACAATCCTACAGTGTTCGGACAACAGACTGCTGTCCGTAAACTTCTCTAATTGCGACAATGTTTCCGTCAGCAATGAGCTGGCGTGGCTAACGTCCTCTCAGAACGAAAGACCAAGAGGGGAGACGACTTGGCTATCGTTCTCTCAGTACGAGAGCCCAGAACGGAAGACCTCTACCGAGAGTCCAGCAAGATCGCTCTTCACCTATGTTCTCTCACCTCAACTTTTACCGAGCGAATCACATTACTAGAAGCTCTCAACGTACCCAGTTTGCCCGTGCCGACCAATGTACGGCCTGGGAGTAGAACTCGTTTCCACAATTCTTTTATTTCTAGGCCGGCCGCGGTGGTCTAGCGGTTCTAGGCGCTCAGTCCGGAACCGCGCGACTACTGCGGTCGCAGGTTCAAATCCTGCCTCGGGCATGGATGTGTGTGATGTCTTTAGGTTAGTTAGGTTTAAGTAGTTCTAAGTTCTAGGGGACTGATGACCACAGATGTTAAGTCCCATAGTGCTCAGAGCCATTTTTTTTATTTCTACAAAATTTCACAAGTAAACTCTGCCCTCGCCGGTTGGGAAGAACCACAGCTGTGGGCAATAACACGTTTACTGGAAGTTTCCTCCCAAGAGACCACTCGAGATTTTCCCAGCAAGATTCCCCGTCGTAGCGAACACAGATTCTTGCATTGAAATGTCGTGTGGCTAGGGCCTCCCGTCGGGTAGACCGTTCGCCTGGTGCAGGTCTTTCGATTTGACGCCACTTGGGCGACCTGCGCGTCGATGGGGATGAAATGATGATGATTAGGACAACACAACACCCAGTCCCTGAGCGGAGAAAATCTCCGACCCAGCCGGGAATCGAACCCGGGACCTTAGGATTGACATTCCGTCACGCTGACCACTCAGCTACCGGGGCCGGACATTCTTGCATTGAAAGTTTGTTATTTAGAACTCCTGGCCTGCCGCACTTGAGTTACCTGAAGGCGTAAAATTAGTGGGACATAGGCGAGAGCTGACACAGGGAAGCCCGTCCAGCTATCCACTGCTCTATTTTGGTAAACACTTGGAACACCTGCAGCTGGCATCCTTCAGAGGTTGGTGGCCGCTGTGACCTCTCTAAACGGATTACAGAAATCCCCCAGTTCACTATTCATATCGTCAGACTGTGGCCTTCGGCGGCTAGGCGGGGACACAGCCGAGCTCTGTCTCGCGTACTGCCTTTCTGGAAAATCTTATAATCACAAAATCTCGGAATTCTCGCGTGCCGATGCGTTTCCAGATAGACTTCCTACACCGTAATTTAGAGTATTACTCCAACAAAACCTAAAGTGTCACGTTAAATGGTCTCATGTAAGGTGCAAGGCCGTTGCCACCTTACAGAACTTCAATTTGATCCTTCACCCGTTCCTGAGCGAAATGAGTCTTAATAGACGGACAGACAGACGGGCGACTAAATGATCCTACAGTGGTTCCGTCTTTACCGACGGAGGTATGGAATCCTAAAACTTGTGTGCATATATTCTGCTACGTCTAACCCGCTGTTACCAATAGTACCAGATATTTGCATGGTGGTATGATCAAGTGCCTTATCGGGCCAATCCAAGTGTGGTAAGACTGCTAAGGAAACTATAGGAGAAGACCTTTGCAAACAGGTATTTTTCCTCGAAAGAGGGAGTGCGCTCGCAGCATATTCATAATAAAGATGCAGAAGAAAGGGCAAGACCTGATCACTGAGAATGTTGAAAAAACATCCTGGTTCAAGTTCAGGGTAACGTAATGAGTGCGCGCAAGTCATGGTACGAAAAATCCTCCAAAACATTAAGGAACCACCTCAGACCTAAACTACAACCTGCTCGCAGCGTGAGTTAAACACCACTATGGGCCAACTATGCACTCGGCGGCTTGATCATTTGAAAAAAGACAAAATCATGCCGCTAAACGCCATCAGCAGCTGGTGTCCACTTTCTGTGTTTTTTAGGTTTTTTGGCCCATTATAGACGTGCAGCTTAGTTCGCCATTGCGAGCAATGACTTTTTTGAGAGATACCCGACAGCAAATATTAATTGCATCCAGCTCCCTTAGAAATTTTCGGTCGGAAACTGGTGTAGATGGACTTGCATTTACTGATAGCAGCAATTCCTGTAGAGTTTGAAATCTATTGTAATTAGCGAGGTGTGACATCTCTGCTCCCTGTTGTTTGGGATCTTCTTGTGGCCATTGTACTTACGTCGTATTACAAGGCTGCGAGTGGAGTTGTAAAACTACCGAAGGGTACTGCAGACTGTCTTAAGTAAGTGACGAATACAGTAGTTCGTCTAATAGCACTTTTCAGTTAATGTTGTACTCATGTCGCCTCTACGTTAGGTATGTGGCATACCTGTCGGGTGTTGCCTTTTCACGATCGCTTTCGTTGCGTATACGATCAATTTCCTACTAGATTATCCTAGAAACTGGAAGCTGTGAAGTGTCTAGAAACTGAGTGAGGATATATAAACGGCTGCATAATGTACAGAACATTTTTGTTCTATATAGTTATTTTCCAATCAGTTACTTAAAAATAAGCAGTATTTATAATAAAATTGAACTTGCTGTTGTCTAATTCAAGTTTTATTTTAAAATTGTTGATCTGTAACGTGAAACAGAGCGCTAGTGTAGTAAAAGTAAAGAGGAAAAAAAAAACAGGTTTATCATACGATGGTCAAACATTGCTTCAAAACTTCATTGAACTTATACAAAACATGTTTCTGTTAGTCAAAAACAACTTTCACATTTATCTATAATAAAGGAAACTCTTGCGTTTGATATGGTGAAGAAAGCAACAATAAGTACATAGGATTTTTTGGTTGTGGGTATAAACTGTAATCTGGGTACATAAAAGTGTAGAAGGTATGCGAAAAACTATTTTATATTAGTTAGAAAATGCAGTTTATATTGTGTAATGATATCAAGTACGTAACGGGCTAGCACTGAATTATGTGCGGTTCTAATTATGTTCAAAACAAACAACCAAACAAACAAAAAAAGCAAAGGGAAAGAGTCGGCTCCCAGTTTCTCTCTTACACATTCATTATTTTTCCCTACCAAAGCTACCGATTCTGCCTGTAATCCTACCATTTACTACGTCATTTATGTAGTGCACGAAAACTACCGAATTGTAGTTTGGCTAGAGGGTAACTCTAGCTGCAAGTGATACACATACCAATTAGATACAATGATCAGTCCATACTGAAACAGCCGCGAAGCGGGCAACCATATTAATTATGTGGTCACGTCTCCACATTGGTTGTGGTGATTCATACAACCGAGTGGCACATACTCAGTCGTCAGTGCCCTGTTTCACCTCAGCAGTGTGGAGTGTAGGATCTCATGACTTCCTGCTACCACTTCCACATCAACGCTGTGTCTGCAAGGTAACCCGTGTGCTCTTGCAACAGGACGGTTAGAATTTTATCCCGTGAGCTCATATGCTGACGATTTTCACTCAATTGAACGATGGATAAGTTGAATAATGGTTATCACGAAAGGTTATTCACGGAATGCCCTCTAGAAAATTGACCCGCGCTGTAGTGTTACTGACCCAGAGTGGCTCAACACTTGGGAGGACGTGACGTCACGCTATATCCGGCCCGCGGCGCACGCTAGCGACACCTGTTGATGCGGCCTCTTAATAAAATCCACTGGCGTGGAACGTCCGCCGCTCACTCCACGAATAGCGGGCGACATCACACGCGGACAGATCTGGGCTGCGGGGGAAACATCCGCGATTTACTCCTGTCACTCATATATTTGCTTGCGTGCTGTCCCCCTGGACGTATACTTCCATAATTTATGGTAACAGACCGCAAAGTAATATCACTGCCATGTGGATGTTTACTTGCTACAGTCACTGAAAACATTTTTAAGTTTAACCTGAAAGGTTCCTTCACCTCAAGCAAGAAGTTCTAAAAAATGAATAGCCTTCCCAAACATTGTCATTGTATCTGAACCTGCCAAATACGACTGCAAGTAACATTTTCAATTAATTGTAGTTAAATCGTTCAGCAAGTACTGACTCCAAGAAAAATCCGTTTCTCTACCTCTTATTTTCCCAGGTTTTACCTAATCGAATCTCTGCTCATCCCATAATTTATAAACTCCTTGACACGCTGAATGTCTTACCTTCTGCGTTCAGCTGCGCTCACGAGCAAATCACTCCAACTAATCAACTTCCCGTACTCCTTCTCTACCTAGATCACCTCCACATTCGTTCATCAACAGAAAAATCAATCACCTGATATTTCGTCAAAAATGTCAAAAGTTCTGCAAACAATATTTTGAAGATGTTTGCTTAAGCTCATCATATTGTCCAAAATGTGTGTGCAATCGTATGGGAATTAACTGCTATGGTCATCAGTCCCTAAGCTTACACACTACGTAACCTAAATTATCCTAAGGACAAACTCACACGCCCATACCCGAGGGAGGACTCGATCCCCCACCGGGATCAGCCGCACAGTCCATGACTGCAGCGCCCTAGATCGCTCGGCTAATCCCGCGCGGCCGCTCATCATATTCTATGAATGGTCAACTTTTGCTTGGCACATTATGACGCAGCCAGTGATCAAGATTCATGAAATGAGTCATTAATAATGATTGTAAAATGTAAACCAATATAGCCAAAATATTGTTCTGAGAACTTTTGACTGCAACAGATTTTATTATTCCAAGTGTACTTCCGGTTGCTGTTGTCTAAAATTGTAAACACGAGTGAAATCCCGCCATACACTCACTAAGACGGACATTGCACATCTTTATAGACTCTTTCACACTTCCCTGGACCTCGTCCATTGTTTGCTGTAGTAATTTCGGCAACCTATCGCCTCCCAATTATCAAATCCCTCCTTACGTATACACTATGTATTATTAAAACTTGCCGGCCGCGGTGGCCATGCGGTTCTAGGCGCTTCAGTCCGGAACCGCGTGACTGCTACGGTCGCAGGTTCGAATCCTGCCTCGGGCATGGTTGTGTGTGATGTCCTTAGGTTAGTTAGGTTTAAGTAGTTCTAAGTTCTAGGGGACTGATGACCTCAGATGTTAAGTCCCATAGTGCTCAGAGCCATTTGAACCAATTTTTTTATTAAAGCTTGGTTAACGTTGTTTCAAATGTTAGGTACTTGAGGAGAATATGGGAACAGACCAATGCAGCTGTGACGGTAAAGGTCGATAGCAATAAAAATTCCCATCCGACGAGGTGTCTGATAGTGCTCCTGTGATTATTTGCATTTGCAAAATGGTGCAAAGACAGGCAAATTGCTTTCGATGTCCAGAAATATAGAGCCTTGTTCTTTAAAAACCGAAGGCAAACATTTAAACCACCCCTACAACATCAGTGAGTCCAGCTGGAATGGATCAGTTCATACAAACACCTGGATGTAACACTTTGTAGCGATATTAAATGTAACGATCACATAGGCTCTTTTGTAGGTAGAGCCGGCGGTCGACTTAGAATCATTGGTAGGATGTTGGGAAATGCTGTTAATCTACAAAGGACATCGCTTACAAAAATCTCTAGCGACACATCCTAGAATGTTACTCAAGTGTGTGGGACGTGTACCAGACAGGAGTAAAGGATACTGAACGTATGTAAAGGAGAGCGGTAGAAATGGTCTGAGGTTCCTGTCCTTCATGGAAAGGCGTAATACAGATGCTGAAAAACCTGAACTGACACATGCTTGAATTTACACGATAACTATTCTACAAAAATGTCTACGCCTCCTCGTATTAAATTGGGATTACATGCAAATTTCTATCCTGAATATGCCCTGAATTGAAATACCTTCTCATATTTTTGGTTTAGACCCATGAACTCATATAGCAACGCTATATGACTGAGCCGTTAAGAAAATGTGACAAAGGAACAGGAACGTCGTACAGTGTACTAATAATGGACATAACTACATAGGCATACGTTAAAGAACTGCGTTAATAAGCTTTTTTCTTTAATTGTGAAATCTGAGAATGCATGGCGTAGAATAATCAGGCCTCGTATCAAGCGCTGAACTGTCTTACCTTCTGTTCTGTAAAAGAATACAGAGAAAAAGATGGAGCTTATTGCCCACTCTCTATTCAGGAAAATTATTATGTTTACAAAAGACAAAATTCGGTTTATGTGGAACTGCTTGATATCGACTGCCAAGAGCAGTTTGGCCGTGAAGGATCATTATTTCAAAATAAAGGCAAGAAGTTGTGAATGACCTTTAGAACGCCTGAGTAGAAATCAAATAATTGCATTTAAAGTATGATTTAACTCCCATGCGACACACAATATACGTGCACATATCGCGTGGTACAAAAGCGACAACAAGTGAAACATTCGTCCAAAAGGAAATGTGTATATCTTAGAAAATATTAAGAGATTTTGTACGAGCTTTAAAAATCACCCGCTTTACAAAGCCACGAGCGTATCATCTCTGCAAAAGAAAGCACTCACTAAAGTTCTGAAAAATACTGTGGATATCACCAATCCAAGAACCCATTACGAAGCAGGAAATAGGTACAGATTATACAGCACGATGTCTGCAAGTAAGTAGCAGACTTCGGCTTCAACTGTACTCAAATATTATACAATTAGAAAGCAACTTACCGTACTTGCGCTATCAAGCCGCAGCGTCCAGCTAAACTCTACACGACTATTGCTTTGTCTATTCAAACACACCGCTGTGTAGCCGGCCTGCACGTTCCTTCAGCTGCATGGAACCTCCATGAATCTCCTCCTGCCCATCGACCGAAAATGTCTCAGACATGCTTTCAGAGACGGATAGCTCGGTACAGAACTTGTGTTTGCAGAATGTCTGTGATTTAACGATTTAAGAACACGGGAAAAATCTTAAGTACTAAAAGTTGTGAATGTGAGAGCTAATTTTCAGACGTACATAAGTTTCACCGAGGAATCTATAAATACAGAGCGTTCCATATATATCTTGATCAAAGCAACTTTTAGCCCAGAAGAAAAAACTTCAACAATATTTTGTATAAGTACTAGGGGATATTAATCAGGATGAATCCATTTAATGTTGTTCTTTCCGAAGATAGGAACAACAATACGCCTTTTTTTAAATAATACTCAGTATTTCTATATGTTTTATACGGTTGTGCGTCCCGTGTCTCCAAGACCTGCTCAAAAATCATACCACAGTATTCAGGCAAACATGCGGTTAGTAAAAACGTAACCCAGAACTGACTTTGTTTCTCTTGTATGAACACAGAGTTCAGGTACCCTCGGCATTTGCTAGAGCTGACAGTAAAGAAATTGAAACTAATAAAATGCACACTGGTCATTCGGTGAACCGTGTTCCGTTGAAGGTATGTGCCAGTAAAATGTACACCAATTAAGAGAAAGCATAAATGCTATTCATCTACGAAGAACGTAAGTTAGCAGAATAGTAAGTACAATAGGGTTTCTTTATTTACAGAAGAGATGCCTCACTATAGTACTTTGAAACAATTGCTGTGTACAGCAAAGGCAGTCGTTGATTAAAAGCTGCATGATTACTCTACAGAGAGTATCCACCTTCCCAGTGGATGTTTTCTCGTCTTCTTCTGGCGTTTCAAGATACGGAACTTTTCAACCCAAGGCAACGAAATCGTCGTAGTATTCACACACACATGGTACTCACACAAACACTGAGCTGAAGACAGTTGATCGAATCACCGGCGTGCACTTTTCTTGTGTTTCCAGTTGTTTAGTGTCAACTTTAGCAAGTGGAAGAGTCAATTTTGCATTGCGTTTTTAATAAGGTAATGTTTTAGTGGCTCTCACAATGTGACACGTTTTTGAAGAGATCTTGGAGAGAGGAAATGAATTACCGAATAAAAAGTAAAGGATAGCATTTACAAAAGAAGTAATACTATTCACATCTGATTGATGAACAAAGGCACAATAAAAGAAATCCTGCTGGTTAATGTCCTACAGATGCTTAAGACAGAAAGCTTCCAAGTTGTAACAGGATTACGCCAAGGAGATGGGCTATCACCTGTCCTCTCCAACCTGGCACTTGAGAAGTTAATGCGGGATTTCAACAAAGAAAACATCAAGGGCATTCAAATTAGTAATGAACACATTACATATCTGGCCTATGCAGACGACATTGCACTATTAGCATGCACACAAGAAGATCTGAAGAGAAGTATCCAGACCTTGGAGTTATTGGCAGCTAGGATCGGTCTACAAATTAGCTCTGAAAAGACAGAGTATATGACCATAGGAAGAAAGATCCAGAACCCTCAAGATTTAATTGTGAACAACACCAGGTATAAACATATGAAAGAGTTCAAATACCTTGGATCATTTTTTACAGAAGTAACATCAACTGAAGCAGAGATAAAAGCACGACTGCAGGCGGGAAACAGATACTATCACTCTCTAGACCCTATATTAAAATGTAGAAGTGTCTCGCAACAACTAAAGCTACGATTGTATAAGACATTAATAATGCCAGTAGTACTTTGTGGTTCTCAAACCTGGAGCACTCGAAAACAAGACCTTAAGCGACTGCTAACATTTGAAAGGAAAGTCCTCAGGAAAATATTTGGACCAGTCAGAAATCAGACTACTGGAGAATGGAGAAGACGCCATAACACTGAATTAGAAGAGCTGTACAAGGAGCCTAACATCTTGGGAGTGATGAGAAGCAAAAGACTGCAATGGGCTGGACATGTTGTTAGAATGGAGGCAACAAGATGGCCCAAAATCACAATGGACTGGATCCCGTCAGGCAGCAGACCAGTGGGAAGACCTAGAAAGAGGTGGATCGATGGAGTGAGAGAAGAGCTGTTGCAGCTGGGAGTCACGGAAAACTGGAGACAGATAGCAGAAGACAGAGACGGATGGAGAGCTCTAACTGTGGTGGCGCGCGGTCCTCTGGGCCTGATCGCGTGAAGAAGAAGAAGACAGATGCTTAAGTAACATTTGCACGATATATTTTTATTTCGCGTATGTAGAAAAAGTTATTTGGGATCCGCATGGATCACGAACAGACAGTTAGACATACTACAACGAACATCGAAGCGTTTAACCATCATTATTTCTTCACTCCAGGCGTGAATAGAACGCGAAGAAGCCATGATAAGTGGCACAATGTGAAGTACCGTCTGTGATTCATTTCACAGTGGTTTTCAGAGTGAAATACTCGTTCTCGCCTCTCGTCATATGAGGGTACGTCGAGAATCACTACTCGGGCTGAATCTGCTCTTAGCACGCGACTCCACTCCTCGTTGGTCCAGCCCCTATGCTCTGGGCACTCTCTCAAATGATACCACCGAAGCGAGGGTGCCAACGAAACACAACATACCCATCTGGCAAAGCGACAGTCCCTATGCTGTCACCGTGGCGCTGTGGAGGGCGAGACTGCGTGCGTTGCAGTCCTATTACGTGTGATGGCAACTACACCTGCAGGTCATCGTTAGTCCCTTCTCCCTTGCTGCATGAAGCAGTGGTGATCTGCTGCTGTAGTTCACTATGATAGACCACATCCTGTCCTTCGGGCTGTACTTCGGAACTCTCCCTACGCATGGAAGCAATGCGGCGAGCAGTACCAAACTTCTGGACTAGACTCATCATACCTCGTCTTTCCCGATGATTCTTCCCCGTGTGAAGTCATACAAATGTCCCCGGGGCATGTTGTAATGAAGAACACCAGCACAGTGGATCCTAAGGGCTCCCTGAATGACATACGGTGTGCTTTCCCATTTCTTCGACTGCCGCATATTGTGGGGCCAGACCCTTTTGTGCTGTCGTCATTATGACCACACTCCCTCAGGGGTCCAACATTCTGTGCACGACTGGCTCCTCTGGTAACATTGTATGCGTTGTATGTTAACCGGGGACCTAAAAACGTCGGAAAGGCTCCGTCCCCGCCGCAGCCGCGGTGGTCCACAACCCCACGACGACTACCGCAGTCCACTTCACCCCCCCCCCCCCGCCGCCCACACCGAACCCTGGGTTACTGTGCGGTTCGGCCCCCGGTGGACCCCCCAGGGAACGTCTCACACCAGACGAGTGCAACCCCTATGTTTGCGTGGTGTACCCGTACATGGAGAACTTGTTTGCGCAGCAATTGCCGACATAGTGTAACTGATGCGGAATAAGCGGTACCAGCCCGCATTCGCCGAGGCAGATGGAAAACCGCCTAAAAACCATCCACAGACTGACCGGTTCACCGGACCTGGACACAAATCCGCCGGGCGGATTCGTGCCGGGGACTAGGTGCTTCTTCCCGCCCAGAAAGCCGTGCGTTAGACCGCACGGCCAACCGGGTGGGCGTCTGGTAACATACTCCGACACTTTTGTCCATTTGCAACGAGTAGTTAACGTGTTATGTTAGTTTATGTAGCTCATCTGCAGGTCTTGCAGATCAATATACAGGCTGATTCAGCTGCTTATATCGTTGGGTTTTACGCAACCAGCAACGCCTTCAAATACCATGTGCAAATTTTTCATATTCTCTTGCTCACTATGCCCAAACTATTAGTCCTACAGAAAAAATGAATGAAATATTTTTTGAAGGAAATTTAATGCAGTTAACGCGTTTATACTCGAAAACCGTGGCTTCCAACGAAAACATAGCTCTCTATAAAATTTTACCACACTGAATTTCGTACAAAAAGATACCATTCATTTTTTTCTGAAGGACTAATAGTTTGCGCATAGCGAGTGAGAGAATATGAAAATCTCATGTGTAGTTTTGAAAGTGTTGCAGTTTGCATAAAGGCGATCGGTAGGGGCAGCTGAATCAAAACGTGTCTATTCCAGACGTTAGTACGGAAGTGGAGTAGTCCCAGGAGTCTTCGAGGATTGCAGCTTCATCCGCATCTGGTGGTGGCAACTGGAGTACGTTAACATCCGGCGGTCCCAGCTGTTGGACTGTCACCAAGCTGCCTGGTGGCGAACAGATTGTGCCGTCGCCGATTGTGCAGCCGGTGACGGAGCCTTGGAGTCTACCAACAGGCGCAGCTCCACTGGCAAACTACTGCTCCTCCCAAGCAGGCCTTTCATCAGCCTATGTCTACACATCCAGTCTCCGTCACTGGAGTCGCTAACGCACGATTGTGCGTTGCTCTGTTCGGAGGTAGCTAGTTCAAATCCAAGCGGTGGAAGAAATTTTTAGCTCCAGTGCTTGGCTGGCGAAATGGCGGTATCAACTTCTACACCCGACACTGCGCCAATATACTGCCTGTTAAGTTTCTTGAGCAGGTTACGTAAGCAGGAAACGATGCAAGAGTTACACTTTTATTGCTCTCTCTAGAAGCACGAAGTGCAAACTTAGGCGAAACAACTGTCAGTAATGTCACAGTTTATACTTGATGAAAAGGGGATCTTTCGGTCAGCCTAGAAACATACCTGTAACATTTAAATGCTGAATCGTGCTTACTGTGTCACCCTGTACATAGACACGATGACAAAATAGTATTTCCCCCACTACAAACTTCATTCATCTTTGCCGCACAAGTGCGACTACGTCTTTTTATTGAACAAGTTGATGATCGAGACGCATCGGTGTAACACTCTTTCAAGTCCTAACAAAGTTTCCAACAGGATGAGCGCCGCTATAACATTGTTCACTGATTAAGCTGTTGTTTACAGCGAGTATCTTCGCTGGACAGTCGTAAGAATATGCAGAAAAAACTTCACAAAATTGCCACCTGGTGCAATCCATGATAACGCTCTTTAAATGTGTACAAATGTAAGACAATGTTTATAAAAACAGAAAGAATCTAAAAATCAACGATCGCAAGATTGGCATCGACCATCGTGAGTACGTCGCGTCAAACAGGTTTTTATGGGTAATAGAAAGAAGCAATATAACGTAAAATCAGGGAAGCCGAATGGAAGATTGAAATTCATTGGAAGTGTTCTGGGAAACTACAGTTCACCTGTAAGGGAAATTGCTATCAATTCCGGAATGTTGTTCCAACGTTCGGAGTCATTACTGGGTTCATGTGACAACAGAAAAGAGATTTCATCGTGGCTGGTCGGTATAGCGCATAGGAAAGGGTAACAGAAATTGTCGTGGAACTTGAAAACATTGGTAAAAGTTCCACGTAATTCTTAGGAAAACCTGTTGAGCATTTTTAGAGGGCAGACTTTGCGACCACTCTGCTGCCATCTCCATTATCTCGTGTAGGGATCGTGAGAATAAGACGTGAGAGATTAGGAGGCGTACAGTGGCATGCAAACAGACTTTTTCTCTCACTCAGTACGAGAATGGGACACAAAGTCTCTGATATTAGTATAAAATGCCTTCCAACATAAACTGTACAGTTGATATAGATACTGAATTAATTTCCATGCAGTGATGACATCTGGCACGGTTCATGCTGAAAGAGACGTTAACTTCGTCATTCCCCATAGAACCTATGTGCCATCACTGGGATTGGTCCTTTCCATTCATTTGATCGATAACAACTGAAACAGAGCATTAGGCTGTACAAGAACTCAACACAACTGCCTACACGACACAAGCGGACACTTGACACTCCACAACAGGCTATGGAAAATCATCTCCTCTAGGACTTTGTCCAGGACAAACATGAGAAACTCCAGCATTTACCCATTTCCTGCCACTTAAAATGAAAAATTTCACAATGTTCTCATTTGTCAATTTCTGTCTCTCTCTCTCTCTCTCTCTCTCTCATTGTGTCCTAGCTTTACTCCATGTTACGGGCCACGCTGTTTGCATGATTTAACGAATTTTATTTCATTTTGTGACCAGATGTCATTCATGTCGCCATAGTTGTCAGTTAAACCTAAGGGACGTTAATCGTGTTGAGCTTCTGTCTATGAACCGTGTAAATTTGATTTTATATTTTTCCACTTAACCGTCTACGTATCGCTTTTTCTGAAACAAATATTTTGTACAAGCCCGGCATTCGCAAGTTATCGTGCAAAGCTATACAGACAGCTCATCACCCAATTTTATATGAACCTCAGAGACAATTATAAAACACTTTTTTTTGGAAATCTAACGTTTTTCTGTTTCCCGCTAAGCAGTTTCCCGTATAAGTAATTCCTTTATTAAAGATTTATGTTGACCAGAGAATGACCACTTGATCGGCACTATCCGTTAATGAAATCTATTATCCACGCAATAGGATTTTAGAGGTTATGTGATGACATTTTTCAAATAAAGCTATGAAATTGTTACTGTAATCAAGAAACAGGGATATGTTGAAACTGATCATTAGTATGTATTGTACTGTATTGTACTGTATTAAACTGGAGATTTAGAAACAACACCACAACAGGCCACAGCAGTCCACCCATCCCACCGCCGCCCCCCATCAAACCCATGGTTATTGTGGTGCTGTTCGACCGCCCAGTGGATTCCCTCCCCCCCCCCCCCCCTCCCCCTTGGAACTTCTCATACCAGATGAGTATAATCCCAAATTCAGAATGAGATTTTCACTCTGCAGCAGAGTATGTGCTGATATGAAACTTCCTGGCAGATTAAAACTGTGTGCCGGACCGAGACTCGAACTCTAGACCTTTGCCTTTCGCGGGCAAGTGCTCTACCAACTGAGCTACCCAAGCACGACTCATGCCCCCTCCTCACAGCTTTGCTTCTGCCAGTACCTCGTCTCCTACCTTCCAAATTTTACAGAAGCTCTCCTGGTTCGCAGTGCCACGTCGAATCACAAAGATCGAGCTTACATAATGTAATGAATACAATGAGATGGTTCAAATGGCTCTGAGCACTATGGGACTTAACATCTATGGTCATCAGTCCCCTAGAACTTAGAACTACTTAAACCTAACTAACCTAAGGACATCACACAACACCCAGCCATCACGAGGCAGAGAAAATCCCTGACCCCGCCGGGAATCGAACCCGAGAATCCGGGCGTGAGAAGCGAGAACGCTACCGCACGAATACAATGAGTTTATGACGCTTCCCGCCTGCTTCCATCTTGGTATTATGGTCCAGGCAAATTTCCACCACGTTACTTCTCCATACTGATGCTGTTGATAACGTAGCTCAGCTTCCAATTAATTATGATTTTTTTGTGGTTTTTCACGATTGGAACAAGGTTTCTGATTGGGAATCATTGAGGCGAGCAATGAACACTGGCATTTATTCATGATTAGGTTAGCAGAAAAACTAAGTATAACGTATTTACACACTTCTAACAACATGCCATTAACCGTCGTTACTCCAGTCACTACAGATAAGGAAATTAGCTGCCCAGAATTCTGCTAACAGACTCCACTATATTGACCCGACCATGTATCCCATTTCCGCGTAAACAGCCACTAACTTCTAACCCACAACTCACCACTGCTATTCAAATATTACTTTTAATCGCAGTTTGAACAACCTTCATAATAGATTGTATTAATTATCGCTGGTCACTAGACATGTAAATAATATTAAAATTCCGTTATAAGCTGGACCTGCAAGAGTATGTAAACCTCACAGACATAAATGAAGTGCTTTCAGTTGTTCGGGAAAATAGAAGGAAAACGTAGGTGACACTGAATGTATGAGGTGGTTCATGAGGCGTGCTCCAAGCTAGTTTCGAAACTGCGAGTGTTTTACATACAAATTTCAACATTTATCTGTGTCTCTGTAATCGAAGTCTATAAATCGCAGTTGTATGGTGGTGCTCTATTTGGAAATTGTTGGTTCGAATCCATTTGGGACTTACGAAGTAGCCGGCCGAAGTGGCCGTGCGGTTAAAGGCGCTGCAGTCTGGAACCGCAAGACCGCTACGGTCGCAGGTTCGAATCCTGCCTCGGGCATGGATGTTTGTGATGTTCTTAGGTTAGTTAGGTTTAACTAGTTCTAAGTTCTAGGGGACTAATGACCTCAGCAGTTGAGTCCCATAGTGCTCAGAGCCATTTGAACCATTTTTGAACTTACGAAGTCAAACAGATAATTGCTTTAAATTGCATTATAAACTGTCGCAGTTTCCAAACCACAGTCACCTAGCGACACAGTGAAGGGCGTTATAAATGATTCTTCGTGACACAGATAATTCTTTTAACTTATATGGCAAGACTGGTGAAGGTGAGTGCTCGCGATAAGCAGAAGATTCGCATTCGCATCCCAGTCTGGTTAGATTTTAGTTGCCGTGAGGTATTAATGTATAACTGTCATCCTTTCTATCTGTCGACATACGAAGCAACTAAAGTGTATGAATAAGTGGAATGACGTATCTCTTACAAACAGCCAATAGTCTTTGAAAGGAGATGTATAGGAACGGATGTTTTGAAAGACACATCTGTTTCATAATACCGCATCTTCTACACGAAAGGAATATAAACTTAGAATGGATTATAACTTACAAAAAGGACTACAAAGTTTTTATTTTCAAAACAACCAATCGATTATAATAGGGCGTGCACATACAACCATGGACTGGATTCAGGTTTCGATACTGTGGTACTCCTCTTGGTGAAAAATTGCATTTTCAGTGTGTTCTCACAATTATTTGATGGAGAAATGAGTGAGCGAACTAGCTTCAGCGGGAATCCCCTACCAGCAACCGCATCAACTGGAAAATTACAAATGGTGCCATGATAAACTTTCATATGCTATGGGTAAGTTAAAAATTACCTCAAGTTTCTAACTTCATTCACGGGGAAGGTCAAGTTCAGTGGCATCGGATGACTGTTTTAGAAACACCCTGTGGCTTGAATGTTGTTATAATTTACAATGAAACATAATTTCAACAGTTTCGGATATATCTCAGACTAACAGATAAGGTATCCTGGCACGTTCAATTACATATCACGTAGCGTTCGGTAATTTTCATCACTTAACAACGTGTGCTTGCTGTTTGTTTCTGTTATGGTTGGCTTCCCTCAGTCGTCGTCTTCCTGCTAACAGCAGAAACCAACATGAAATTCACCCGCACGTGCTACACACGACGAGGATTTTAATAGGAGTTGTCCCTTAGAAATTTGCAACCGAGTGGATCATGCAGGGAGATTTAAATAATGCGACGCCGTTAGAGCAGCCGTTTTAAGCACGGCGCTGATTCTGCTGTGTAAACTAATTAATAGCCCTCATTAGTGAGAGTAATGACGTGACCATCATGCAGTGCAATTAGGTTAACGGCGCCACATTACCCCTGCTCCGATAAAACTGTACGGATTCCACTGCTAACACTTCTGAAGGCTTTCGGAGGTTTCTGTCCCGCTGTTACTGCAGAATTGTGACTGACTGTGAGTGGTCAGAAGTAAGCTACCAGAAGTCGCCTGTTTCATTCGAGTAATTTCATCTCAGGACGCGATCGTCAGTTGATTTCTTAGCCTATTGCCCATCTCAACCTTTAGTAATGCTGGCATAGTCTTTGCAACAGTGCTGAATCTCCATTGCATTTGATCTGATTTGTGTATTAAAATTCGCCGAGGTAGTGTAATAATACGATGGACGAGGTTCCGGCTACGAACATTACTTGGCAGTGATAAGCTTACGACTCTTTGTTTCTTGCTGTTTACTGTGTGGGATGTTCTTCATTTGTTTCCATCACGTACTGTCTTTCGATGTCATTGCAAATAGTATGAAAAATGTTCTTAGAAATTCATGATAATGTTCACCAATAACGTTTGACCTCTATAGCCTGAAGTGCCCCACTCACAATTCAAGGTCACACAAATAGGAAATAAAGAGGTTGGGAAATGCGAGTTAAACTAGCAACCACTTCTTCTCGAGAGTAGCGGAAGAGAATACAAAGAAATACTATACAAAAATGCATCCAGGTACATCTTCGTTTCGGAGCGTCAAATAATATTGTTTTAATGAAGGAATATTCTCATTCGGTAACTGAGAATGCACTGTTATTAGCCCTAGTGGCCTGAAATTTAATCTGATACACCATGCGGGAGAACTTGATAGTTTGAAAAGTAGGGGAGGAGCACTGGCAGGTTACAGCAACGTGTTTGCCAGGAGTTCGTTTTTAAACCTCGGTCGAGCGTACAGTTTTAATGAATCACTACTTTTAAAAAGTTCTTTATTGCTCATGCGTCATGACGCACCCCACTGTATGCCACTTTTGTCGTCTAAAGAAAAATGATAAATGAGCAAAATTTATTATGACAAAAAGTTGCCGTGATAAAAATATTTTGGTTGTTTACCACAAAGCTGGAAATGTGACGCTGAAACAGTAACAGATATACAGGGTGATTCAAAAAGAATACCACAACTTTAAAAATGTGTATTTAATGAAAGAAACATAATATAACCTTCTGTTATACATCATTACAAAGAGTATTTAAAAAGGTTTTTTTTCACTCAAAAACAAGTTCAGAGATGTTCAATATGGCCCGCTCCAGACACTCGAGCAATATCAACCCGATACTCCAGCTCGTTCCACACTCTCTGTAGCATATCAGGCGTAACAGTTTGGATAGCTGCTGTTATTTCTCGTTTCAAATCATCAATGGTGGCTGGGAGAGGTGGCCGAAACACCATATCCTTAACATACCCCCATAAGAAAAAATCGCAGGGGGTAAGATCAGGGCTTCTTGGAGGCCAGTGATGAAGTGCTCTGTCACGGGCTGCCTGGCGGCCGATCCATCGCCTCGGGTAGTTGACGTTCAGGTAGTTACGGACAGATAAGTGCCAATGCGGTGGCGCTCCATCCTGCTGAAATATGAGTTGTTGTGCTTCTTGTTCGAGCTGAGGGAACAGCCAATTCTCTAACATCTCCAGAGAGTGTGGAACGAGTTGGAGTATCGGGTTGATATCGCTCGAGTGTCTGGAGGGGGCCATATTGAACATATCTGAACTTGTTTTTGAGTGAAAAAAAAACCTTTTTAAATACTCTTTGTAATGATGTATAACAGAAGGTTATATTATGTTTCTTTCATTAAATACACATTTTTAAAGTTGTGGTATTCTTTTTGAATTACCCTGTATACATTTCTGGGAATGTACGTTTGGGCGCAACACTGTGTGGTAGTGGATCATGGATTGTGTCAAAATCGGAAAAGATGGGACTCGTAGAGACTGAGGTACGGTTCTATAGAAGGATGTTGGGAATCAGATGGACTGGTAAAATAAGGAATGAAGAGATTATCCACATAAGCGACGACAAAAGGAACATACGGAAAACACAGACAAGAAGAAGAGCCAGGATGATAAGACATTTGTTAAGGCATCGGGGAATAAATTCCAAGGTACATGGGTAAGATGATGATTGAAGTGATCGCTGTAGCAAAATTTACAGATACCAGTATCTGAATGCTGGCACCTGTTTTGACCAGAACCGAGATGGAATCCTCCTACAAGTTGGTAAGGGCCTGAAGATGGCGTAGAAAACCGCCGAAACTGGTAGCCAAAAAAAAAAAAAAAAAAAAAAAAAAAAAAAATTGAAAACTTGACGGCTGAAAGGTGGTTTGAGCTCCTGACACAAATAAATAGTTCATATTGAACAGACACAAAAGAGGCAGCGCGGTAGCTAAGCTACTGGGTAGGGGAGAGTTATTCAAAACCGCTACCTGCCATACATCGTTTTCATGGATCGATTAACACACATTCCAGAATGGTTCCTGCGTAAAGTACATGGACGACCTCCTTCCTTTTCGAATGTGCGTTTGTGCTCCTTCTCTAACGATCTCGTTATCGACCAGACGGTAAAGCTAATCTTCAGTTTTTTAAATGCAGCGTTATCACGCATTTTTAGCTTTGTTCCTGTTCATGCTGTTGCTGTTGTTGTAATGTTCAATCTGAAGACCGGTTTGATGCAGCTCTCGTAGCTACTCTATCCTGTGCAAATTTCTTCAGATCCGAGTAATTACTACAATGTACATCCATTTGAATCAGCTTGCTGCATTAAGCCCTTTGTCTCTTCTTTTAGTCAAACCGTGCCTTAAATGTCGTGTTTAACCAATTCGATTCAGTAACTGCTCATTATTTAGTTTATCTACCCATCTAATATTTGGCACTCAAAACCTTCTGCTCTTTCCTTGCCTGAAGTGCTTATCGGCCACGTTTCGTTCCCGCACAAGGCTACACCCCAGACAAACACTGTCAAAAAATATTTCGTAACACATGTTAAATTTAACTTTTTCGGAAATGCTTTCAGTGCTACAACAAGCCTGTATTTTAAGTCAACTGCTTTATCCCTAAGCTTGGAGAAAACTTATTCTAATCCCGACAAATTATCAGTGGACTTGTAATTTGCAGACAGTTTAAAGCTGTATGCCAGTCCTGGATTCCAAACCGTTCGTTCCCTCTCACGGGCAGTGCTCTACCGACTGAATTTTTCAGGCATGTACAACTTGTCCTCACAGCTTCAAATCGGCCCGTACCTTTCTTCTGCTTTCCAAAGGCATGGTTACACCTTCACAACACGATTTGGTACACATAACCTTCTAGAAAGTATCGAAACATTACATTCTGCTAAAAAGTGAAAAATTCTTTCGTGAAAGAGTATTTTATGTAAATCTTCTTACTTTGTGTTTTGTACTGCCCTCTACCGTCATACGTGTATTATACACGAGAGTTATTCTAAAAATAAATAAATATGTTTCTCCAGCAATTTTGTTCAACTTTAAGGAAGAAAACTCATCTTACACGGTATTTTAGTTTGTTAACTATTTTTCTACGTAGACATTGTTAAAATTCAAACGATTATCTTAGCACTTAACATAGAAGTAGGTACCCTCGGTGTAGCAAAGCAGGTTAAATCACTTAGTAAAGGCAAGACCTCCGGTCCAGACTGTATACCAGTTAGGTTCCTTTCAGAGTATGCTGATGCAATAGCTCCATATTTAGCAATTATAAACCACTAGCTCACAGAAAGTTCCGTACCTAAAGACTAGAAAACCGATCAAGTCACACCAATACCCAAAAAGGGAAATAGGAGTAATCCGCTGAATTACAGGCCAATATCACTAACGTCGATTTGCAGTAGGGTTTTGGAACATATACTGTATTCGAACAGTAATGAGTGCTATTGACAGGGGATATCAAATTGATTCCATATTTTTAGAGTTCCAGAAGGCTTTCGACACCGTTCTTCACAAGCGTCTTGTAACCAAAATGTGTGATTATGGAATATTGCCTCAGTTGTGCGACTGGATTTCCTGAAAGGTCACAGTTCGTAGAAACTGACGGAAAGTCATCGAGTAAAACTGAAGTAATATCCGGCGTTCCCCAAGGAAGTGTTATAGGCCCTCTATTGTTCCTGATCTATATTAACGACATAGGAGACGTTCTGAATAGATCTCTTAGATTATTTGCAGATGATGCAGTCATTCATCGTCTTGTAAAGTCATGAGATGACCAAAACGAATTGCAAAATGATTTAGACAAGATATTTGTGTGGTGCGAAAAGTGGCAGTTGACTCTGAATAAAGAAAAGTGTGAAGTTATTCACATGAGTACGAAAAGAAATCCGCTAAATTTCGATTACCCAATAAGTCACACAAATCTGAAGGCTGTAAATTCAAATAAATACATAGGGATTACAATAACAAGTAACCTGCAATGGAACGATCACATAGATAATGTTGTGGGTAGAGCAAATCAAAGGCTGCGATTCATTGGCAGAACACTTAGAAGGTGCAGCACATCTACTAAAGAGACTGCTACACCACGCTTGTCCGCCCTATTCTGGAGCATTGTTATGCGGTGTGGGATCCGCATCAGGTGCGACTGACGGATGACATCGAAAAAGTTAAAAGAAGGGTAGCTCGTTTTGTATTATCGCGAAATAGGGGACATAGTATCACAGACATGAAACGTGAATTGGAGTCGCAATCATTGAAGCAAAGGTGTTTTTTGTTGCGACGGGATCTTCTCATAAAATTTCAATCACCAGTTTTCTCCTCCGATTGCGAAAACATTCTGTTGGTACCCACCTACATAGGGAGAAATGATAATCACGATAAAATAAGAGAAATCAGGGCTCGCACAGAAAAATTAAAGTGCTCGTTTTCCCCACGTGCCGTTCGAGAGTGGAAGGTGGTTCATTGAACCCTCTGCCAGATACTTAATTGTGAATAGCAGGGTAATCACGTAGATGCAGATGCAGCACTCAGCAAACTTCCCTATTCATTCTGAAAACTCAGTTGCTACGAAGTCGTTTAACCAGTCACAAACGTCCTCTTTGAAATGGTAATTAAATCAAGACCCTAAGCTGTCGAGAGGCGTTGATGAACAACAGCGGGGACAGTTGAAAATGTGTGCCCCGACCGGAACTCAAACCCTGGATCTCCTGTTTACATGGCAGACGTTCTATTCATCTGCACAGATGATAGTGCGACTGCAGAGATTTATCCCTTTCACGCTCACCGTGAGACCCACATTCCACACTTCATGTCCACACACTACATTCGTAGTACCCCTGCCCATTACACTCATTACTCGTGGCAGACAATCATACCGAGTCCCGTAAGAGTTCGGGCAATGCGTGTGCATTCTGCACAGAAGAAGAAGGTCAATGGCCTGCTAGGCTTAACTATATGAAGGTGGTATTTGTTCTTACGGACATGTCCATTTTCATAACGTCCTCTTTAGCTCACTATCATTTCTGTAGCGGTTTCCACGCATAAAAGTCCTTCAGTTTCAAAATAAAGATGACGATGACCTGGGACTAAGCCCGGGCTATAATGCGGATGTTCGCGAACTTACCACTTAAACTGCAGAAGCAAATCCTAGATAGCACAGCAGAATGCGGGCGAACACTATTGTAAGGAAACACACTGCGGCAGTCTATGAAGGATCTAACTATAGGCAGGAGCAGCTATGGTCGATCCTATAGTCATAAAGTCGACGAGTAGGACACACTTTCGATTCAAAAACACTATGTTCGTAACGTTTTGGTGCTCAGACTTTGTTTGGCCATTTTTGGTTCGTTGGGGACCGTGAGTGATACTGTTCCACCAACTGGCGCTTTGTTTCTGGACATTGATGCGTAGCGCAGGTTCCGTCACCACTAACCATGTTTCTCAGAAACATCTAGTCACCCTGACACTTGCCGCAATCGTTAATTTCATCACACATTTTAAAATTGCACAAATAAAAGTAGACGACAGTTCCTACGCGCTGTTAGCGTAATGCTGGTGCATTCGATTAGCAAGGTCTATGACGCAGCGGTTGGCAAACAATTATGGTGAAGCTTGTCAGATCAAAATGTTTTTCACTTTGGAATTATCCTCGTATATCAAAGGCTCAAATATTAGCTCAGTCACAGAAAATACACAGTTTATTGTGAAGCAAATATAGAAAGGTCTACTAATGTCACACGAGCAATAAAACATACGTTCTTGCGTGAAGACGGAATTTATTATTCACGACTTTTGTTAAATAATTGAAAAACAGTTTACAGTTAGGGGCCATTGTTTCAAAGTATTACGAATGAATAGAATTTAAATATCTCCAACATTTCGAGGCCCTGTCAGCAACTGTATAAATATTAATTTTAATTTTAATAATCAACAGCCTCAGTTGCACCGTTTACCTAGAATTTACCTAGGATTCAGTCGGGATAAGCCAACCTTCTTTAGAATAACAGTAACTACCGTTTGGCCACAGTGTACATCGTCAAGCTAAAACTACAAATCCATAAATTATCGTCAGACTGTAAAAACTTATCTGAAACTGCCTCTGCCCTACTTCGCGACCGCGATGGGGCAGCCACGAGTGCAGTACTGGAACTGACCGGAGCGTCATGAATCCTAGGCGGGCCTCATGACGCTACGGTCAGTTCCAGTACAGCATTCGTGGCTCCCGCATCGCGGTCACGAAGAGGGTCCGAGCCAGTTTCAGATAAGTTTTTACAGTCTGACGATAATTTATGGGTTTGTAGTTTTAGCTTGACGATGTCCACTATGGGAAAACAGTAGTTACTGTTATTCTGTAGAAGGTTGGGTTATCCCGACTGAAACCTAGGTAAATTCTAGGTAAACGGTGCAACTGAGGCTGTTGATTATTAAAATTAAAATTAGTGAGTAGAATCTTGAATAGTAGTTCATTAACAGAGCAATCAAAACCTGTAAAATAATATAAAGCAGTTCATAATGAACATAATTGAACTCTGTCTTTTCTAGAGTTTATTCTATCGAACGTGATACACTGTTTTAATTATTTGGTAAATTTCTTTGGTGGAATACCATTGCTTTCAAATGAAGTAATGCAAGTACGTGCGTATCGTCATTTCGTGATTCATGTAAACTTTGTCGTGTGTGTTTCAGCTGTTTTAGTACTGCATTTTCCGAGGCCAGCATTTGCCTAAAATCGCCCAAAAGCAACAGACTGACCAGAGTAATAGGCGAAAGGTCGTTATTTTGACTCACAGATTCGATACAGGTCTGCCCTATCTCTGCGTCTCGCAAACTCAGATAGATGTCGGAAATGATACGATTTCTACACTTGGCATTCCATTATCTTGTGTCCGCAACTCTACTTACTGTCTCCAAATGAACAACGCTTTAAGCTATGCGACCACGTAAACCAAAATACTCAGCAGAATTTTGTTACTCTGCCCAGGTAATAAAGGCCTGTGAGTAACGAGTACAAAAAATGGTTCAAATGCCTCTGACCACTATGGGACTTAACTGCTGAGGTCATCAGTCCCCTAGAACTTAGAACTACTTAAACCTAACTAACCTAAGGACATCACACACATCCACGCCCGAGACAGGATTCGAACCTGCGACCGTAGCGGTCGCGCGGTTCCAGACTGTAGCGCCTAGAACCGCTCGGCTACTCCGGCCGGCTAACGTGTACCACTGTCCGAAATAATGACATTGAGAAAAATAAATATACGGATACAAAAATGAAAAATATGCCATTTTCAATACGCTAATTGGATCCAGTCACACTGGGAACTTTTATCGATAGAAAATATCCGAGCTCCAGTTCTGCGAAAACACCGACAGAGAACACTATCCAAAACAAAATCGAACTGAAATAAAAAAAGTGAAAGCGGAACGGTGTGAAACAATTTCCACTTTAGGCTGGCTACGGAGCGCACAAAAGCTGGCGCCGGCGGCAAATGCGGCGCCCACAGTGCGGATTGATAGCCTCTTGCAGCGGAACGGCCACCAGTTTCCGATTTAAAAAATAAAACCGAGCGAAAATAAAACGGCCCGACTGGAGTGGCACACGCGTTCGGCAAGAGCACTCCCGACAGCGCGGCGCGGTATAAATTAACTAAGTTGTGGCCGCGCGACCAGGCAGCTAGCTTGCTAGGCGGGATATAATTTATCAGCGGCAGGAATTCCAGCCAGTTTGTCGCGTGGCGGGTGATTGATAGCGGCCGGAAGGGCTGCGGCGCCGGTGAGGCACGTCCGCGGCGCCGCGGGATTAGGCGGCGTAAACAATAGGGCAGCGCGGGGCAGGCGAGCGCGTAAATCAGCCGCCTAGTGGTGACGTCAGCAGGATCCGTCCAGGATGTGGCGGCGGTAGGTAGCCGGCGGTAGGCAGCTGTTGGTAGGCGGCTGCCGGTAGGTGGCTCGCGGTAGGCGCCGGGCGGAGTTCACGCGTCACCCTCAGGTTCTACTTCCGGTGTTATTGCCGCAGCCTTGGCAGGGGTCGTGGCTAAAGTTACAAAAGATTTACTGTACGCAGAGTAAGACAGGGGAACGGTAGCACATGCTACAACGATCTCCGCCAATTTCGCTTACCCGTTTTTTATGGTAATACTGCACTGACACATTCATTAATTCATTTGAAAAAAATGTTCAGATGTGTGTGAAATCTTATGGGACTTAACTGCTAAGGTCATCAGTCCCTAAGCTGACACACTACTTAACCTAAATTATCTTAAGAATAAACACATACACACCCATGCCTGAGGGAAGACTCGAACCTCCGCCGGAACCAGCCGCACAGATTAATTCGTTTATTGAGTTACTAATTTCCAAAATCGGTTTTCTCATTGTCCACAACAATCAAATTATCGATACTGACACCGAACGCCGTTTTACAAGTTGTAAGCTCTTATCTGACGAAGGCAGTAGCCGAAACGACATAATAAATAAAGATACATATTGGGTTGGTGTATAAGATAGCAGCTGTTTTCCATAAGTTTAATAAAGACAACAGATACACATAACTGAGATTTTAGTCGTCAATATGATGTTCTTCTTCACTATTTACAACAGTCTGCCAACGCTGGCGTGAATTTTCGATTTCGTGACTAGGAATCACGTGGTATTGAGGGAAAGCACTCACTGAGCCATGTTTGAAGCATATTTTCATCCTTAAAGGAAGTTCTTCCTGCAAGGTTGTTCGATAGAGTGCAGAAAAGATGAAAATTTGAGGGCTCAAGATCAGTTGAATAAAATGGATTCAGAATAACTTCCGAATGTAACACATGTATAGTGTTTTTTGTCAATCTAGAAGAATGTGGGCTGGTGCTATGGCTAGAGTAGCATCACTTCTGCTGTCTTCCTGGTCGTTGTTCTTGGACTGAGCCTGCAAGGCGTTTAGTTGTTAACAATAAATCTCAGCAGTGATGGTTACAGCATGGGTAAGCAATTCGGGGTACACTACACCATCGCTGCTCCACCGGAGGCATAGCATTATCTTTTGTGGGTGTGCTCTGGAGTTTGTAAGGGGAGTTGCTGCTTTGTTTGAGCTCTACCATTCCTTTCTCTTTCTTATGTCAGAATAAAGATATAAATTCTCGTCGGCAGTAACAATACAGGACAGGAATGGCCGGTGTTCATGATCCAGTTGATGATGAGCAAGCAGAAATACATTTATGGGCACCCACTGATTTTTGTGATTTTGGCTTAGGGCATGTGGTAGACATACACCCTATTTTTGAACTTTCTCAATTGCATGCAAATGTTGTGCGATGGTGGAATGATCACAGTTCATCATTTGTGCCAGTTCTCAAGTACACTAAAGTGGATCATTGTGGATTAATGCGTTTAAACGAACCTCAGCAAAGTCAAAAGGTCTTCCTGAATGTGGAGAGTTACTAATGTCAAAACGATTCTCCTTAAAAAGAATAAACTATTTTCTTGCCATGCTCTGTCCAATGGCATTATCCCCTTACATGACACAAATGTTTCTGGCTGCCTCTGCTGCTGTCACTCCTCTTTTTAAGTCAGGCAGATGTCGAAAATGGTACGATTTCTTCACTTGGCACTCCACTTTCTAGTGTCCACAGCTCCACTCACTATCTCCAAATGACAAAATGACAATATACAAACTCAAACAGCAACTGTGAACTACAAGATAAAAATGACAATAAATTAACCCATAGCAACCGTAATACCAACATGGGAATCAAAAAACGCTACGAACATATACACCAATGTAATATTAAGTCATCTAGACGGTTTTATCCACGACTTAGCTGTTGTGGCGGATCATGGTATCTAAAATCAATTTAGAAGCTGTAAATAATCGCCTCCTTAGAATAATGTTGATGAGCATTACGGAACATGAGTAGTACGTGATGAGTTGTGGTGTATTACCTGTAGCTAGAACTGTGACCATCCGACAGTTGCAGAAAAAAAAGTGGCTCTGAGCACTATAGGACTTAACTTCTGAGGTCATCGGTTCCAGACTGTAGCGCCTAGAACTGCTCGGCCATTCTGGCCGGCGGTTGCAGAAAAGAAAGAAATGGAACGTAAGGGACGGGGAAGGGGCCCTGATATGGGAAAATTTTGGGGAGGATGAGTTAAACGTGACAGAAGTTTGTAGAACTCGCATCGGCTGAGGATATAAAGCGTTTGTCGGCCAGTGAGGCTGAGCGGTTCTAGGCGCTTCAGTCTGGAACCGCGCGACCGCTACGGTCGCGGGTTCGAATCCTGCCTCGGGCATGAATGTATGTGATGTCCTTAGGTTAGTTAGGTTTAAGTAGTTCTAAGCTCTAGGGGACTGATGACCTCAGATGTTGAGTCCCATAGTGCTCAGTCATTTGAACCATTTTAGCCATTTGGCACATGAGAGGAACTCGTGGCAGGTGGTATCAGACCAACTGCATTTTTTTTTTTATGAGCGATCATGTCAGTTTCATAATCGCCAAATTCAGACACTCTAATATTAAGCTCACTGAAACGCCCACTGACACAATAAGCGGTGCTTTTTGAAAGAAGAAGTAAAAGGAATTTTAATGAAGGGCAACCAAATAAGTAGGACGCACATCAGCTAAGTAAAACTGTAGGAAATACAGATGACTGTAGGTTTGGCACATTCAGAGCAGACGATCCTACCGGAGGTAAATTGTTTGAGATAGTGTTTTTGTGGATTTCTAAGACTTTTTGCAGGTAACATTAAATTTGGATATTGATTATACACAGGCCTGTGGGACGCGAGCAAGACTGCAGTGAATCGGTAGGGACTGATCTTCCCCAACTGTAAAGCTAACACTCTGCCATCGCATCAGTTCAACGATTTACTCGCTAAAAGGGACGTAGAGTATGCGATTTCAGTCTTTCTCGGCGTATTCCACTCATGAATTCTTCTCAGGTTATCAGCCGAGTGGTGGCGTCGTCTTGTCGCAATGTTTCAATGAGTTTCGTACCCATCATCTTCGCCAGATGACCTCAGATATGAAGTCCCATAGTCCTCAGAACCATTTGCACATTTTTTTTTTTTTTTTTTTTTTTGAAACGTTGCGATAAGACGACTCCACCACTCGGCTGATAACCCAAGAAGAATTCATCAGGGACGTAGAGTTCCTCCAAAATTTTTGACTGTCGTTTGCTCAGAAGCGGTCGAATATCTATCGATAAACCTAGGTAGGTTTTCACTTAACCCTTTCCACTCTGGCCCGCACAATCGTGCGGGTTCGATTATAAATTTTTCGTGGTTCAGCTACATCACGTTTCTGCGTCACTCCAGACTGCAGCGATGGTGCGAGCTCCCGGCTTCCGTTTGGCAGCGGTTTTATTTCATATTGTGACCACCGGAGCGCAACAGATCATTTAAAACTTCAACGGCAAGACGAAGCCATACGTTACCGAGATAAATGCATTCTGTTTTCCTACATTTCATTAGTTTAAAGAAATTCCTGCATCATTGTAGACTGAGAATGTTTCACTCAAGGTGCGTAAGGTGTGTAGACACTTTTATGAATTGCTATTTGCATTTTATACATGTTTGAATGTTTCTGGTGACTTTTAACAAACTATCACTACGCGATTTTTTTCAGTATTTTACCTGATTCTACGCGTAATAACGTATGGTAGTTGGTACATATCTGATAACGTTTTAAGAAATTTTCTCTCAGGATGGATAGGGTTAAAAATGGCTCTGAGCACTATGCGACTTCACGTCTGAGGTCATCAGTCGCCTAGCACTTAGAACTAATTAAACCTAACTAACATATGGACATCACACACACCCATGCCCGAGGCAGGATTCGAACCTGCGACCGTAGCGGTCGCTCGGATCCAGACTGTAGCGCCTAGAACGGCACGGCCACTCCGGCCGGCACGTTTTCATTTACTTTGACCCACCTTCCACTGGGCGAAGTTTCTGCAAAGTCCGGTTATGGTACTTGCCGCGTTCTCCTCGTGAGTGCAGTAGACGGTCGACTTGTTCGTATGCTAGTTCTATCGACGACGTGGGCGTGCGCACGTGACACTTTAACTCCGAGTTGGGGATCTCAGCGCTCGTGCAGGAAGCACACCGTCTTCTGTAGGCTACGGAATTGCGATCCCTTCAGCGTTTTAACTTTACAGCCTCGTTTCTTTTTGAACGCCCCTTATAAGTTTGTTGGTAGTGGCCTACTTACAAGGGAACCTCCCCATCGCACCCCTCTCAGATTTAATTATAAGTTGGCACAGTGGGTAGGCCTTGAAAAACTGAACACAGATCAATCGAGAAAACAGGAAGAAGAAAAAAATAAGCAAAATATTCAAACTGAGTAGTCCACGTGAAACATAGCCAACATCAAGGAGACTGCGAGCTCAGGAGCGCCGTGGTCCAGTGGTTAGCGTGAGCAGCTGCGGAACGAGAGGTGCTTGGTTCATGTCTTCACTCGAATGAAAAGTTTAATTTTTTATATAATCAACTTCGCTCTCCAAAATTCCAGGGCATGTTCAGATTTGCTTGGACAAATGCGGGATTTGACGTCTACACGCGAAAAAATTTGAAAACGTTAAAAACATATGTTTTTACAGAGCACAGGGAAAACTGTGCGACTGTGAAACTGTTGTATTCATTTGTTGCAGTTTATGTGACAAACTCTTATGTTTTCATCACTTTCTTGGGAGTGATTATCACATCCACAAGAAAACCTAAATTGGGCAAGGTAGAAGAATCTTTGTACCCATTCGCCAGATGTACAAGTTAGGTGAGTCGACAACATATTCCTGTCATGTGACGCACATGCCGTCACCAATGTCGTATAGAATATATCAGACGTGTTTTCTGTGGAGGAATCGGTTGACCTATGACCTTGGGATCAAATGTTTTCGGTTCCCATTGGAGAGGCACGTCCTTTCGTCTGCTAATCGTACGGCTTTGCCGTGCGGTCGCAAAACACAGACACTAAACTTATTACAGTGAACAGAGACGTCAATGAACGAACGGATAGACCATAACTCTGCGAAAATAAAGAAAGTAAACTTTTCCCTCGGGGGAAGACTTGAGCCAAGGACCTCTCGTTCGGCAGCTGCTCACGCTAACCACTGGACCACGGCGCTCCTGAGCTCACAGTCTCCTTGATGTTGCCTATGTTGCGCGTGGACTACTCAGTTTGTATATTTTGCTTATTTTTTTCATAGTTCCACACAACTTCTTCCTGTTTTCTCGAATGATCTGTGTTCAGTTTTTCAACGCCTATCCACTGTGCCGACTTATAACTAAATCTGAGGGGGGTGCGATGGGGAGGTTCCCTTGTTAGCATCGTGAGCTTCAGCGTCTCGGCAGCGCTGACCTGAGCGGCAGGTGGAGGCCGTCGAGGTAGAGCTGGGAGTCGTCGTATCGAGCGCACGGCGGCAGGAAGCGCCTGTTGCTGATAGCGGCTGGGCGCTGCCGAGCCCCCATTAGCGCTCTCGGGCCTACTTATTCACGCGTCCGCCGGGGCGATGAATTCTTGCCCCGACTTGTCACGGCCAGATTGTGAGGCACTGCCGAGCTGGGCTGCCAGCCGCCTGTGGCGCGCTGTTTACCAATATTACTGTCGCCGCGCGGAGAATTACGCCTCGCCAGTAAACTAGATCCGCTGCTAAGACGCGCGAGATTAAGGCGACGTTGTCGGCGCAGTCTATCTCAATACGAGGAACCGCAAGGGGAATCAGGTCACCACGCAAATGGTACTCGTATATCACGTCCATTAAACAAAAATAGTTTCACCGCACTTGTCTCTCATTAGTAATGAGAGTGTCTGTGCATCATGGAGCTACAGAGTGGAGAAAGGAAAGACTAAAATAAAAAACTTTGAACATGGCTGTAAAGGTTCAGTGACCGTGTCAGAATTATATTGGAACAATTAAGCCCTCGGTCACAAATAGTCTTGATGCAACCCTTGTTCACAGTACGAGCAGCCGTTAGCGGCTCGCCATCTCACAACTATTCATGACGTCGCCTTTCCGACTTAGATCTTTTTTAATATGTGACTTGTAAGTACTGCATCTTTTCCAGTCAGTGCAAACTTTAATTTTATTAATGTATTATATACCTAATATGTTTTAGAACAGTTAGTCTAATTCTGAAGACGACGCTCATAGTTGCGTCGAAACCTGGTCAATTTTGACTTAATATTTGTGACCGAGGGCTTATTTGTTCTAAGATTAAAATATCCGAATGTAACAAAAACGGGGCTCCAGTTCCATTTTTAACACAGTGGGACACAGTCTGTACCCAAGCTCTCAATTACAATATTTACAAAGAAGAGGAAAGTGTTTTAATGTAGTAAACAACATGTTCTTCAAATTAAAAAAAAATCGGACAATAGCAGGTAGGACTAACGTTCTGAGCATTTTGTAGAAACTTAATTATGTATTGGATGGTAATAATAATAATAATAATAATAATTTCAAGGACTCACTACCATGGTACAAGTCTTCCTATTGGGCGCCACGTGGACGCCTTCTGTGCCCCCCAATTACTCCAGTTATTCAATGAGGAGAGGAGGACCTATGGTTTAACGTGGAATCAGAACCCAGTGTAGTTTCTTGCGACTCCTCACATTGCTGAAAGATGAAGGCTATGTTAGGTTAAAAAGAAGACTCAAATGCCTGTGGTTGACCCGAGATTTGATCCCTTGACCGCTCGGTTTCCGGCCATGTGCTTTGCAATTCGACCACCAGGCACTATATGGAATATGTATATGATCTATAAATTTTGATAAGTGGGTTTGCGACTATCAAAATATGTGCCACATATGGTATGCGAGTATCAAAATATGAGTCATATATTGTCTGATCTTTTGACTGCTTTGTGTTAGACGATTAAAATACTTGCACTGCCAAGGGTCGATAGATCTCAAATTTGACATTAATTTCAACTTGATGCTTCAATCCGTTGCTATAGAAAAGGAGTCAGCAGTTGGACATACAGAGAAACAGACAACAAATGACGAAAAAGTGTTTTACGTGATAACTACAGGGTGTTTCAAAAATGACCGGTATATTTGAAACGGCAATAAAAACTAAACGAGCAGCGATAGAAATACACCGTTTGTTGCAATATGCTTGGGACAACAGTACATTTTCAGGCGGACAAACTTTCGAAATTACAGTAGTTACAATTTTCAACAACAGATGGCGCTGCAAGTGATGTGAACGATATAGAAGACAACGCAGTCTGTGAGTGCGCCATTCTGTACGTCGTCTTTCTGCTGTAAGCGTGTGCTGTTCACAACGTGCAAGTGTGCTGTAGACAACATGGTTTATTCCTTAGAACAGAGGATTTTTCTGGTGTTGGAATTCCACCGCCTAGAACACAGTGTTGTTGCAACACGACGAAGTTTTCAATGGAGGTTTAATGTAACCAAAGGACCGAAAAGCGATACAATAAAGGATCTGTTTGAAAAATTTCAACGGACTGGGAACGTGACGGATGAACGTGCTGGAAAGGTAGGGCGACCGCGTACGGCAACCACAGAGGGCAACGCGCAGCTAGTGCAGCAGGTGATCCAACAGCGGCCTCGGGTTTCCGTTCGCCGTGTTGCAGCTGCGGTCCAAATGACGCCAACGTCCACGTATCGTCTCATGCGCCAGAGTTTACACCTCTATCCATACAAAATTCAAATGCGGCAACCCCTTAGCGCCGCTACCATTGCTGCACGAGAGACATTCGCTAACGATATAGTGCACAGGATTGATGACGGCGATATGCATGTGGGCAGCATTTGGTTTAATGACGAAGCTTATTTTTACCTGGACGGCTTCATCAATAAACAGAACTGGCGCATATGGGGAACCGAAAAGCCCCATGTTGCAGTCCCATCGTCCCTGCATCCTCAAAAAGTACTGGTCTGGGCCGCCATTTCTTCCAAAGGAATCATTGGCCCATTTTTCAGATCCGAAATGATTACTGCATCACGCTATCTGGACATTCTTCGTGAATTTGTGGCGGTACAAACTGCCTTAGACGACACTGCGAACACCTCGTGGTTTATGCAAGATGGTGCCCGGCCACATCGCACGGCCGACGTCTTTAATTTCCTGAATGAATGTTTCGATGATCGTGTGATTGCTTTGGGCTATCCGAAACATACAGGAGGCGGCGTGGATTGGCCTCCCTATTCGCCAGACATGAACCCCTGTGACTTCTTTCTGTGGGGACACTTGAAAGACCAGGTGTACCGCCAGAATCCAGAAACAATTGAACAGCTGAAGCAGTACATCTCATCTGCATGTGAAGCCATTCCGCCAGACACGTTGTCAAACGTTTCGGGTAATTTCATTCAGAGACTACGCCATATTATTGCTACTCATGGTGGATATGTGGAAAATATCGTACTATAGAGTTTCCCAGACCGCAGCGCCATCTGTTGTTGAAAATTGTAACTACTGTAATTTCGAAAGTTTGTCTGCCTGAAAATGTACTGTTGTCCCAAGCATATTGCAACAAACGGTGTATTTCTATCGCTGCTCGTTTAGTTTTTATTGCCGTTTCAAATATACCGGTCATTTTTGAAACACCCTGTACAAGTTGTACTTGAAACACTGCTACTTGCGAAATTTTATCTTTCAAGTTCAACAGGAACACAGTAAAGTTTTCGATGAGTGAGTTTGCGAGTGTCGAAAGATGCAACATAAATGACAGTTTCTTTTGACTGTGTTAACTTTTTACACCGCCAAGTGACTGTAGACCTTGAGACCTCTATCCGTTCCTGAGAAATAGGTTCTTTTTTTAGCGTGGAACAGACAGACGAACAAATAGACAGTGACGTGGACAAAAAAGTGATCCTATGAGAGTTCCATTTTTACCGAATGAGGTACGGAATTCTAAAAGAGATAAGTATGTACTTACACTGTGCAGGCAGTTCAAATTTCAACGCCATGAAAGACAGAAAGTAACTAATTTTTTTATTGTGCATATGCAGTGCAGTCGCAAGAATACATGATTAGATCTGTGTGTGAATTGCAGGTGTGAAGGGTGCAAAATTAATTATACAGGGCAGCGATCTCTGGCATCCATAGTGGCTCTAACTCGGATGTACACTGAGTCGAACTCGGCTTGGATGAAAGATACAGACATGTCATACCATGCTGCTTCAATACTACGGAAGAGTTTATCTGCCCTAGTGACTGGAGGGTAGTGGCATGACATTCTTCAGCAACCTAGGACCATGTTTTCAAATGGGTGAGAGGTGTGGGAAGCGCGCTGGCCAGGGCAGCAGTCTAAACACTCCCTGTACTGAGGTAGGCAAGGACAGTGTGCCGAATGCGAAGATTTGCGTTATCCTGTGGAACAGTAATGTCACGGAGACCTCTAGGACATCCACTAGCCAGCACACCGCAGAAATGTAGTGGACATTCGAACAAAAGGTGATCGTATAGTACAACACTTGTCGCTCGACACCAATATGCCAGGTGCTGGCCCCAAATAATGATGAAATCTGGCAACATTGATTGTCCACAAAGGCTCCAGACTGAGATAAGCCCATTGTGAAGCTATACGCAGAACAATGCATCACAAAAGAAGATGTGGTGCCACTCCTGTGTCCAGAGTTATCGCTGGGCGCTGTACTGTCAGCGGTTCTCTGTGTGCTGCATCATCAAGGGAATCGACAACAATAGTCGACATCCCTACAGCTTCTAGAGTTCCCGACATAGCCATACTGGCTTTCTAGACATTTTTCTTGCTTGAAACAGACCCATTTCCCGACTAAAGGTACATAATGTGACTGTACAGTATTGTGCGGTCGAGTGAATGAAAATCTGTCCTCTCAGGCGCTAGTCGCATGGGGTCGTTTAGATCCTCCACGCCGTCAGGTACGGCCCTCACGAACTCATATTAACTTGACAATAGTGGTATCCTGATTAAAATCAGCAGCAGTATCATGGAACGACAAACTGCAGGCTCAATTGGCCACAATCTTGAAGCTGTCGTGATGGTAGACGTTTCTCCTTCTTATACGAGGCATAATATAATCTTCCGATACACAACTAACATTCAAACGCTAACTTCTGAATGAGAAATCAGACGCATGGTATGTAAGGAAATGGCAATGATTTGCGTATCTAGTAATACTGCAATCTATGTAACTGTAGCGACTCTATGAGAATTCACACTAAACCTTGCCTTTTTATATGTTTCAGTTAGAACGGATTGCTATGACTTTTAGACAGAAAACCTCACATATGATGCCACTTTATCCATGGTGACTTCTAGGTGTTACCATTTTAATGATCAGTAGTATAATGTGGGTACATATACCACAAAAAGACGCAGATTACGCAATACAGTGAAGGTTAAAGGGTGTCATTTATGATTCATTGATGTTACTTTAAAGGATCTCGCTGGTGGTATGGATGGCTCGTAAGACACTGAGAGTGAAGTTAAAGAAGAGGACAGTGAGTGGAACAACTAAGAAGCAGGTGTTTCCAAAATGCTTTTACAAACTGTGAGGACAGCTTCCCTACTCCAAAACAATAAAAAAATCTCTAGTAAACCTGAACTCTAAAACGCATACCTGAATAGATAAGAGCACTTGTTCATCTTCGGCACTATGAAACAGATCTCTTCTGGTGCAAGGTTTGTCGATGTTTCGGGATGAGGTAGTAGGTACCGAAAGAAGAAAAAAGTATCCAGTAAACATGAGATCTAAGATGCATACCTGAAGACCTATGAGCAATTAGCAAATAGAAGAGATGTAATTCACAGTAGTGAAGAGGTACAAGTGCTCCTATCTCTTAAGGTGGGCATTTTAGATCCCATCTTTACTTCATATTTTTCTCTTGTTTTGGTCCGTACTAGTACTTCACAAAATACGGAAATCAGAGATCTTGTGGTAGAAGAGATGTGTTTCTCAGTATCAAAAATGAACAAATATTCATAGCTCATAGGTATAATTTTATAGCCCACATTACTAGAAATTTTTCTCTTGGTTTGGTTTTAGGAACCTGTCTCCAAAGTTTGTAAATGTATTTTTGGAACACTCTATACCCTCTGGGGTGAGGGATTAGATGGTAAGGGAATGTATGGTTTAGGTAAGTACCCTGAACTGGAGTCTATAAATGGAAATAATTTGGTGGGTGGCACAGGAGACTTATCGCCGACTCTTGAAGCCCAGAAATGTTATTATGCAATAGGTAGCTACGTTCGCATTCCGAGAATTATAACTCAAGTTGATTGTATGTGGATGCAACTATTCTAGTATTAAATTGGTGCCGTTGGGTTCCTTGTTGGCTACTTTCAAGGATTAAAGATGAACTAAAAGTTGTAACGCTTCCGTCGTTTCTGGTTAGGGAGTTGACAAACAAACCACGCCAGAGTCATCTTATAGTACTTCAGTATCGCTTCATACGGAAATTTAGCTTTAAAGTATGTGTTCACAATATGAGTTTCTGATTAAAGCTTAAAAACAGTATTCTCGTTTATTAAAACGTAGTACCGTTTCCCCGAACCGAACATCCAAAGCAAGATGCGCAGGAAGACAACATTTATAGCGCATATTAAACTACAAAACTAGGTTGAGGCTGATTCGAGGTCAGTAACGTTCTTAGATGCTCTTTCATCAGCAGGTCCTCTTTTACTATTTAATATACTTCGGTATTTATATGCCAAAGCAGCTATAATTATTGTCTTCCACTGAAATCGAATTCGAAGCTACAATTTTTTTTTTTTTTTTTGAATATTTTCCGGCAATAGATGTACTTAACATCCGAAATATATCACGCTGCGATAAGGCATGGTCTGTCCATCACTGAGTATGGTTTCACAACTGTTAGCAAAGTCAGGTAATTTATTCGCGGCCGAAGAGTAGATTGATTCCGGCATTTTGTTCCAGACGATGGTGCCTTCTGGATTTGAAACCGCTTTCATTCCAGATGGAAAGTCGTTCATATAAATTTTCGAACATAAATAAGTGAAAAGGCAGGTGATGATTTCATCTCTTCCACCACTATCGAATTAAAATGGCTGTAAAGAAAAAGTTCGAAGGTGCACATCTGGATCAGCGTATCAGATATGCGCGATGTTACAACTGATCCAGCCTCCGTAATGCGCCGAAGCCAAGTGTCTAAAACCAGCGTTGTGCATGTCTGACAACATGGTCCATCTGTTCGGGTGACTACTTTTTCTTCATAATATACACTAATAAAGACTGAACAGTCACAACAAGATTGTAAGCTCACCAAAGAAAATGGTTTTCTCTCCCTTAACAAAGAAAAGAGGTAGCGTTGAAGTGATGTGGATGTTGTGGTCTGGTACGAGGCCATCATGTGATCCTCCGTTGCTGAGATAAGTCATCGAAGTGATGTGGTGTGTGTGTACCAGATAGTTGTGCGGCATTATACTAACATGGTCTGACGTAGTGATGTGACAAAATGGACGTCCAAATGAGACACCCTGAATGAACTTGCTTAGTTTTTAGGTGGCGTACCACTCGCAGCCATGTAACATGGCGAATGAACAGTGGGCGGGAAATTATCCTGGTCGACAGGAACCGGAGACAAGTACCGCGCCTTCTCAAAGAGATTCGGTTACAAATCCGTCAGAAACTGCAGTTGTCAGTGAGTGCATGTCCACTTCAGTTGCCGGGCGAAGGAAACTGCATGCAGTAGACATTAGGGGACACATGGCTAGAAAAGGGCAAGTGCTCACAGTGGGACTTCAAGGTGCACATCTTCAGTGGGAGAAATAAAATAGCTGTGCGTAGCTGAGGGTGGAGGTGTGTAGTGTGGTCCAAGGAGTCACGATATCGACTGTTTTGAAATGGTGGCGTGTGTCGATGGCAACGATTGCCCAATGAGGTGTTTAATTCAGTGTGTGGAGGGTGTATTTCATGCCAAAGATGGATCTGTGATGTTTTGGGGATGTCTTGCGTGCCATGGCTTGGACGCACTCAGTCAGGTTACGGTGAACATGAACCACGATGTTTACTTCAGCACTGTAAACAAGAGTTGCCCTTATTTCTACATCCTGATGGTTAATATTCTGTGGACTCACCTGTGAGCCAGTATGACAACAGCTGCGCTTACAGGGCTGCACGCGCACATTCCTGGTTTCCTAGACATGTAGGTACTCTACCACGCATCGACTGGCCCACTGTATCATATGATCTTGAGCTCATAGAAAATGATTGATTCTATTTGGAGCAACAGCTGAAATGTAACAATCAACGTTCCCGAAATCTGGTAGCTTTGTGGTATCTAATCAGACTCATGGCTTCACCTTATGGCATATACGAAGAAGCATGGAGATTCTTTTATTCTCCGAATTGAGATCGTTAACAGTGCTGACGGTGGTGTAAACGGTATTAGTGTGATATCTGTCAGGGGTGACTAATTTTTCTTCCGGTGTACTTATTTTGAATGCTTCCTGGTTCTTATTCCACGTTTTTGCCACGATTAAATTCACAGTCGGAATCAGAGAACTGTATGGGGATATACCCTTCTCATTTGACAGTTGTTTTCGCTTGATAACTCATTTGGTCGGTTTACTGTGAGTGGTGCAGTGAGGTTAAAGTCTTCAGATCCTAACGTTCAATTAGAAACAGACAACAAAAGGAACGGAAAGAGAAAGAGAGAACCAGTGTTGGCTGTATGTATGCAGGTGAGGATATTTAGCCGCCAAATAATTCATGGTGTAACCTTCAGCTGTCCTTTATCTTGCACAGTTCGCTACTGGTTTCGGTCAAAGTCCATTTTCAAGCTTAGCTGGCATAAACGGCAAGAAAATTCAGGACATATTTTGAACAAAAGTAATTTGCCCTTTTGAGCCAACCATGGTACGTAAAATTCTTCACAATAATAACTGTGTACAATAGTTTTCGTCAAGAAGAAATTCGACAGCTAGTAACAAAGTAATAAAGACAGCTGAAGGTTTCGCCATGAATTTTAAAAGTGTTGGCTGGTCGCGACGGGAAGTACTGGAACATTGTGACGCAGTCGGAGGAAAGAGAGAGAAAGAGAGAGACTGAGAGAAAGAGAGAGAGAGAGAGAGAGAGAGAGAGGGAGACAGGGGGGAGGGAGGCAGAGAAGAGGCCTGCAGCAGACCTCGTAACTGAGAAGACGGAGTCCGCGGCGCGGGTCTCAAATATTCAACAGCCTGCAAAATGTTTTATTGAGGGCGTTACTGCGCCGCACCCTACCCTGCATTACACGCCCGGCATGCCAGTTACTCTGTCACTACGACCCCCTACTTGTGGTTTTATAGTCAGCCGGTTACATGCGCATTTACTGTTTTCGTGTGATATATATTTGATAGTTGTTCGAACGTCTACTAGTTCTGGAATGGAGCCTCTATTATGAACGCACCTTCCGAAGCTTCTACTGCACAGTAATTTAAAAAACTAACCACTGTTTTAATAAACCACTATGCTAATTATTTTCTTCTAAAATCTGATGTTCCAGCCCTCCATTCTACTATAATTTGGCCTAGCATCTTCTTCTCCACGTAAGACATGCACCCTCCATTTGTACTATTCCACTATAGTTAAGCCTTTGTTTCCTCTACTACTTGAATCCCACACTCTTACTTCCACTAACAAATTAGCTGCTCCCCGATACCTCCTGATGTATTCTGTCGTGCTGTAGTAAGTTGTGCCACAAACGTTTCTTCACAGCAATTCGGTGCAATACCTCTTCTTTGGTTACTTGATCTACCTGTACAATCTTGAACACTCTCCAGTAACAACACATTTCAGAAGTTCCTACTATCATTTAAGCTGTTTTATCCTCATTTCACTTGTCTATAGGGTTAAATTTCATGAAACTACTTTAAGAAAATTCGTAACATTAAATTTATATCAAATGTTGTGATATTATTCTTGCAATTGCATTTTACATCCACCTTATTTCGTCCATCGTCAGTTATTTTGCTGTCCTAATTCCAAAAATCATCTAATTTAATTCCCAAACTTAATTCTACTGCACTATATTACACTAGTTTTACCTTTATTTACCTTTCTCTTATAACCTTTTCCCACGACACTATTTGGTTCAACAAATCCTTTTGCAATATCAACAGCAAATCCCGAAGAACGCATTTCTTTTACTATACTAAACTTCTTTTCTAAATTTCACTCTTATTACTTCTATTGCTTGCTCAGTGTACAGACTGAATATCACGGAGGATCCACTGCAACGTAATTAGACTGTGACTCCCAACAATAAGATTATAAAGATAAAATAGTAGACATTTCTCGTGGACGACACTGTTATCTCTGTAACTGCATTCTGATTTTTACGATTACTTGATACAATTTTTTTTTTCAGTTACATCTACACTCCAAAAACTACCTTATGGTGCATTGCGAAGGGTGTTTTGTGCACCACTGTATCACACTCTCTCTCCTGCTGCAGTCGTGAATGGTGCTTGGAAGGAATGATTGTTGGTGAACTTTCATAAAAGCTCGTATCTCTCTAATTTTACCTTCATGGTCCTTTCGTGATATGTAAGTACGAGGCAGAAAATAATCGATTGAATTTTAACAACAAACCACATCGTGACTCTTGAAATTTTCCCGGCGTATCGAATATTCCACAAGATTTCGGGATTGCAGCCGGATCTCATCGACTTCTTTCCTTATCCGTGAAATTTATAAAATACCTTGCGAGTGTGGGAAAGCCTACATTGGTCAAACCACACGCACAGTACACGACCGCTGCGTTGAACATGAGCGCCACACTCGCCTTTTACAGCCCAGTAAGTCGGCCATAGCCGAACATTGTATTTCCACAGGACATACTATGGATTATTCGGCCACGAAAATCTTGGCCCCATCGAGATCCTTCTGGGATTCAGTTGTGAAGGAATCCGTGGAAATACGTTTGGTGGAAAATCTCATTAATCGTGATGGCGGCTTTTTATTGAATAAGGCGACAAGTAATTTTAATTTTAATATTGAAAATTTTGCATTTTATTGTTTTGGACACGTCTCCGTGCATGTTTTACTTTTTTCACGCATTCGTTGGCGCTCCGTAGATGCAGTAATATTGTAGAGGGCCTTGGAATCGACAGGTGGCGCGCATGCCACGGTAACTTGCGCCTGCGGCACTTTTACGTATAAATAGAGCGACTTGCACTAGCAATCTCCAGTGTCAAACACTCGCCTGAAGATGGCTGTAAGGTTGTCAGCCGAAATATCGTGGAAAGAAGTCGATGAGATCTGGCTGCAATCCCGAAATCTTGTGGAATAAACCACATCGTAATGCACATGTCTCTCTTGAACCGTCTGCCACTCGAGTTGAATGAGCATCTTCGTGATGCTTTCGCGATGTCTGAACAAAAATGCGAGAAATGCTCTACTCTTCGTTTCACCTTCTACATTTACATTGTCAATTGTAGCCGGTAAGGATCCATGACAGGCGAGCAACACACAAGTTTCAGTCGTAGGAGAGTTTTGTTGGATACAGCATTTTCCTACTAAAACGTGGCACAACGATACTGCCGTACTCAGCGATAAATCGTGGTTCTGCGCTACCCCGCATCACAATCGTCAGCGACCTGACGAGAGATTCCATTCTTCCATTATTGTGGAGAGGCACAGTGGTGTTACACTGGAATCGTCGCTTTGGGAGCCATTGGGTATGACTTCATTCAGATCACGGCTGGTAGCAATTGAAGGCATATCCTGCATTCTCAACAACGACTATGACCATCCGGGAATGTGCAGAACCGCAGCTCATCGTTGAACTCACTGTGACGCCATTCATCAGTAGTCCATGCTTCCTGGTCAGGCCACCACTCCAAACACAACTGTTTATGTTGTGGGCAGTCAATACATGTGACGATAATTCCCTAGTCCGGCTATTGCTAGTGTAGTATGATTACTCTGAGTCTAATATTCGTTCCTATGAGCAAATATCATTTAATCAAAACTGAGAAATTTACGAGATCCTGTTTCGTCTTGCGGATGAAGACTGCCACAAGCCTGAGAGTGGAGTAATCACAAATAAATTGTACAGAAATGCACTCCAGATAAAATCCAAACAGTCACTTAACGTTCATAACGTTGCTACCACTGGATCACGGGGTCCCGGGTTGGGGATTTTTCTCTACCAGGAACTGGGTGTGTCCTCATCATTTCATCATCATTATCATCATCATTTGTGACCGTGGCTAATTTGGATTGTGTAAAAACTGGAGTGCGTAAAAATTTGGACTTTTTGTGGGCGTTGATGACCGCGCAGCTGAGCGCCCCACACACCAAACATCAAACTTAACGAAACTTCCTGGCAGATTAAAACTGTGTGCCGGAACGAGACTCGAAGTCGGGACCTTTGCCTTTCGCGATCAAGTACTCTACCAACTGAGCTACCCAAATACGACTCACGGCTCCTCCTCACAGCTTCAGTTCTGCCAGTACCTCGTCCCCTACCTTCTAAACCTCACAGAAAGCTTCATGTTGGCTGAGTGCCAAACTGACCCTTCAAATATGCAAAAATGTGTCATTCAGAGAGGTTACTCAAAGATCTTATTTCGATCAGTCGAAGCTGAATATAGCAGAGAAATGCAAAGTATAGGAAGGATGATGTCACGATTTGCGAAGAGCAAAAATATATAGGGCAAGTGAAACTTCCAAACGAACTAGCAACTTTAAATTTGAACTTATTAGTAAACTCTAGAAATTAAGAAAGTGTCTATTATTTCTTATTTGGTTTTAAAATTTCCTTACTACGTTTTAGTTTGCCATGAATACCCTCATTTTCATACGATCTGTTACATAATTATTATTCAGGTTTCGTTCATTAACATTTGAAACTGTTAACAAATATAAAATTCAAATAAAACCGAAAGAAGTTGCTCCTAGCAAGGATAGAAGCAGCGACTTATCGTTTAAAAGACTGCAACGCTACGCACATAACCACCGGCGGCTTTGTTTAAAACAAACCACGAAATTTTCCTTACCTAACAGTGCTCGGAAATTTTAACAGTTTTTTCGAGTGTTTTTGACAATGTTCCAATCTTCCAATCCTGCATGTATTATATGAATTGAAGAGCTCCAGCCTTTGTGAATCGTATTGTGCAACATGGCAGTAACATGTAATCGCGAGAACTGAAAAGCTGTCTATTGACGAAAAGAATGTTATTTGATGATCAGATGGCCCTCCTCCTGACGCGTGCCTGCGAACAGTTAACGGGCCGCGGAGCGCAGCGAGCGCCTCGCCCCAAACATCAGAAGTCCTACTGAACGCCGTCCTCCCAAAGAGAACGGCAACTATTCGCCGCGCCAATACAAGTATCTCGGAGGGAAGCCTTCAGCAGTTTGGCGGGAAGGGCCGTTTAACGCGCAGCAGAGAAGCCTGCGTAGCAAATTACTCCGGAGCATTGGTGCAGACTGTCTCCTGGGCCCTGGTTGTAACGTAATTAATTTATAATTGTAAAGGCTGACGTTCAGTCCTTTGACATCACACGACACTTCAGTGTTTGTCGCCCGAAATGTGCCAGGTGAACTACCACAGGCGAAGTTACAACTTAGCCGTCAAACTGAATCCGAGTCGAGCGAAATGGACGAGAGACAACCTTGTAACTACTTGCGTATGGGAAACGCGTGAAACTTAAAAGGTAGTAAACGTAGGTTAATATCACGCAAGTGACATCACTACTGCACCATTAGTATGTATTGTCTATGAAGAGTCTTGTGTAGTAGGAGCAATACAAGCAACAAATACCTCAAAAAAATGCCTCTGAGCACTATGAGATTTAACAACTGAGGTCATTAGTCTTAGGTCATTAAAACTTAGAACTACTTAAACCTAACTAACCTAAGGACATCAGACACATTCATGCTCGAGGCAGGATTCGAACCTGCGAAAGTAGCGGTCGCGCGGTTTCAGACTGAAGCGCCTAGAACCGCTCGTTCACAACGGCCGGCGAAATACCTCACAGATTAAAATTTTTTTCTTTACACTTAAAAAGTTGTAACCAGTCACTCAGTGTAGAAGTATAAGAAGTTCTTGATTCACTAATACGCTTTCCTCCCTCGAAACACTGACGTGTTACTGGCTTGCATTCCACACGTACCTGAAGAAACGCTTCCATTTTCATTCGTTTAAGATTAAAACAAATTGTCCTACTAGAAAATCTCTCGTACAAGGAATAATCATACGATAAACATTACTTCTAATTTAAAAATTCAAGCAGTAAGATGTGTCGTATTCTAAATAGTGTTGATGAACGTACATGAAAGCGTAGTTATAAAATGTTCTCTACTGTAGATAAAAAACAAATACACAAAAAAATGAAAATACAGGAATTTTCAGGAGTAATGATCATGATGTGTCTCAGACATTAAATTTTAACTTTCTTCCTGTATCCTAAGAAACTGCTCCTACAAATGATGCAAGTAATCGTCTTCAGTAACATAGAACCTAAGCTGCAGTTCATCTACCAGCCTTTGAAGGCCAGAATATACACATCACAAGTACCAGTCGTGCTAACACTCAACATTTTTATATATCGCATGTAGAGTAGGAGCTATTTCCTGACGACGTGTGCTAAACTATTTCAGAGGAAAGTAATGCACAAACAAATGTTACAATGTTTGATGGTACTGCTCTCTGAATAAACTACGCCATAGTTTCCGAGTGCTGAGTTTGGTAATCGTTTATTGTGCAGTCATTGGCAAATCTGAATAATTAATTATCTTTACGACAGTACATTATTTATAAGATTTCCGAATACTAAAGGACTTTCAAGAAATTTTGTAAATTTTCACTGAAGCAAGGACGTAAGATACGCTGTCAATAATTCAGTAGTGGGTGACATTATAAGAAAGAGTAATCTTATGTCATCAATGAAATGACATAGGCAAATGTATTATACAGTAAATAAAGTAGGGATTAACTAGAACTTTGATTTTAGTATCACCCTACCACCGCATTCCTTAGATCTGAAAACCAGCTAATCCAGCCAGTCTACGTGGTAGTTTCCCCATGCACACAAAATCCTTAATTTTAAAGTCACTTATCACAGTACCAAAAAAAAAAAGATAAAAAGAAAGAAAAGAGACAGGAGCAGAACCAAAATTGGGCCGATCTTCGAACGTTTTAACTATGTGTCTTCTGTACTACAACTAAACTAAACTCTATCCGAACTAGCCTTGGAAGGCCCAACTGTACCGACCGGCCGCCGTGTCATCCTCAGACACAGACCACAGGCGTCACTGGATGCGGATATGGAGGGGCATGTGGTCAGCACATCGCTCTCCCGGCCGTATGTCAGCTTACGAGACCGGAGCTGCTACTTCTCAATCAAGTAGCTCCTCAGTTTGCCTCACAAGGGCTCAGTACAGCCCGCTTGCCAGCAGCGCTCGGCAGACCGGATGGTCATCTATCCAAGTGCTATCCCAGCCCGACAGCGCTTAACTTCTGTGAGACGCCAGGAACCGGTGTTACCACTGCGGCAGGGCCGTTGCCGTCTTCTGTACTAGGCATAAAATTAAAAAGTAACAGTACCAACACTGATCAGTTGGTGATGATTGCCTAATGGTTCTACACAACAGCTCTAGGCACTGGCTCCTTTGGAATCTTGTTCTTATGAAGATTATCATAATCGAAAGAAAATTAATTGCGGTTCTTTTTATTATGTACATCTGCTGAAGTTTCCACGTCCTTCCAAAAATGTTTCCTATATTGTTATTGAGAAACACCCTCACACGGTATCACATTTGTTGATTGTAACTGGTGAGACTTGCTTTGTTTTGCTGAAGTCCATCTGGAAACAAAAGGAATAAGAATAGAGTTGACATTTCCTCAGTGACTTAGTCGTTAAAAATAGTAGACATATTCCAACTGGAAATGGTTAGCTAACAATATTTGCTGGTGCTTCTGAAAGGAACTTTCCCGATTTGAGGAATCCGCCGAAAACCTGAAGCGAATGGCCCGAAAAGGATCTGAAACATCGTCCTTGCTAATGTGTGTCCCGTGTCTCACCATTGCGCCAAAACTTTTGGCGTGAAGACCGACTGGCACACTGTTTGTTCAACATTTTTTATCCACTTTTCATTTTCGTACTCTGAATTTCTCGTCGTCCCGATGAAAATATTTCGTGGTAATGTTCAGCAGGAATGCGGCATGCCATGCCAGTATCCGCGTCAGACAGCAGGTGTAGCCACATCGGAGGCCGCAGAGGAGCAACGCATGCGCTGGTGCGCCTCTCATTAACAACGTAACTTTAGCGCCTTGTTTTGTAAACGGGCACAAGGGAATGGCCTCGGATCTCACTGCGGAGAGAAGCGAGCGACTTAATTGCTTACACGTGGGCCCACTAACGGCCACGAATTCCTCTTTCTTGGCTGGCTTTAGTCTACACAGCGGCGAATATACAGTATGTACTGTAATAGCGAAAACAGAATCTAATGAAAATATCCGATAACAGATACAAAACCTTTCCAGTAAGCATCGGTCTTGAAGCGAGCTGTTTGCGAGGTGAGAGATGAACCGCCATGATTTCAATATGAAATATTCCGTAGTTGGTACAAAAGCATCTAAATAGCACTTTGGTTATCTCAGGATGATGCTCATCGAACTCTAGTAGCAGAAACTACAGGAGAGGCGTTGCGCATGATGGTGGAGTACTTTCACAGACACCAACCACATCACACAACATTTCAAGTCCTTTTTGAGCGTTTGTGTGATCATGGATCCTTTCAGACAGACGAATGTGCAGGGAGGTGGCGGACTGTGCGTATACCATATTTGGACGACTTGATTCTGCCTCTCGACCATTTCCGACTGTGTAGTCGTACAAAACCACTGTCTCGACTTGTTCCCGAAATGAATACCGGACCATTCTGTTGCTTACAGTCCGCTGCGTCAATCACACAGCCTGTGACGCACAGGGAACACACGGCTTGGTCAGAAGAACTTTCATTCGTTAGCGTCATCTACCGTGGCAACAATGCATTTCCCGACACATGTTTGTAGGACCTTTTTTCTTCAATGTCCAGGCAGGAATCCGTTCTACATCTACATCTACATCTACATGATTACTCTGCAATTCACATTTAAGTGCTTGGCAGAGGGTTCATCGAATCACAATCATACTATCTCTCTACCATTCCACTCCCGAACAGCGCGCGGGAAAAACGAACACCTAAACCTTTCTGTTCGAGCTGTGATTTCTCTTCTTTTATTTTGATGATCATTCCTACCTATGTTGGATGGGCTCAACAAAATATTTTCGCATTCGGAAGAGAAAGTTGGTGACTGAAATTTCGTAAATAGATCTCGCCGCGACGAAAAACGTCTTTGCTTTAATGACTTCCATCCCAACTCGCGTATCATATCTGCCACACTCTCTCCCCTATTAAGTGATAATACAAAACGAGCTGCCCTTTTTTGCATCCTTTCAATGTCCTCCGTCAATCCCACCTGGTAAGGATCCCACACCGCGCAGCAATATTCTAACAGAGGACGAACGAGTGTAGTGTAAGCTGTCTCTTTAGTGGACTTGTTGCATCTTCTAAGTGTCATGCCAATGAAACGCAACCTTTGGCTCGCCTTCCTCACAATATTATCTATGTGGTCTTTCCAACGGAAGTTGTTCGTAATTTTTACACCCAGGTACTTAGTTGAATTAACAGCCTTGATAATTGTACTATTTATCGAGTAATCGAATTCCAACGGATTTCTTTTGGAACTCATGTGGATCACCTCACACTTTTCGTTATTTAGCGTCAACTGTTCTAAATCGCTTTGCAACTGATACTGGTCTTCGGATGACCTTACTAGACGGTAAATTACAGCATCATCTGCGAACAACCTAAGAGAACTGCTCAGATTGTCACCCAGGTCATTTATATAGATCAGGAACAGCAGAGGTCCCAGGACGCTTCCCTGGGGAACACCTGATATCACTTCAGTTTTACTCGATGATTTGCCGTCTATTACTACGAACTGCGACCTACCTGACAGGAAATCACGAATCCAGTCGCACAACTGAGACGATACCCCGTAGGCGCGCAGCTTGATTAGAAGTCGCTTGTGAGGAACGGTGTCAAAAGCTTTCCGAAAATCTAGAAATACGGAATCAACTTGAGATCCCCTGTCAATAGCGGCCATTACTTCGTGCGAATAAACGATGTTTTCTGAAGCCATGCTGATTACGTATTAATAGATCGTTCCCTTCGATGTGATTCATAATGTTTGAATACAGTATATGTTCCTAAACCCTACTGCAAACCGACGTCAATGATATAGGTCTGTAGTTCGATGGATTACTCCTACTACCCTTCTTAAACACTGGTGCGACCTGCTCAATTTTCCAATCTGTAGGTACAGATGTATCGGTGAGCGAGCGGTTGTATTTGATTGCTAAGTAGGGAGCTATTGCATCAGCGTAATCTGAAAGGAACCTAATCGGTATACAATCTGGACCTGAAGACTTGTCCGTATCAAGCGATTTGAGTTGCTTCGCAACCCCTAATATATCTACCTCTAAGAAACTCATGCTAGAAGCTGTTCGTGTTTAAAATTCTGGAATATTCCATTCGTCTTCCCTGGTGAAAGAATTTCGAAAAACTGCTTTCAATAACTCCGCTTTAGCGGCACAGTCGTCGGTAACAGTGCCATCGGCACTGCGCAGCGAAGGTATTGACTGCGTCTTGCCGCTTGTTACTTTACATACGACCAGAATTTCTTGGGATTTTCTACCAAATTTCGAGACAATGTTTCGTTGTGGAACCTATTAAAGGCATCTCGCATTGAAGTCCGTGCCAAATTTCGCGCGTCTGTAAATTTTAGCCAATCTTCGGGATTTCGCTTTCTTCTTAACTTCGCATGCTTTTTCCGTTGCCTCTACAACAGCGTTCGGACCTGTTTTGTGTACCATGGGGGATCAGTTCCATCTCTTACCAGTTTATGAGGTATGAATCTCTCAGTTGCTGTTGCTACTATATTTATGAATTTGAGCCACATCTCGTCTACATTTGCATAGTCAGTTCGGAAGGAATGGAGATTGTCTCTTAGGAAGGCTTCTAGTGACACTTTATCCGCTTTTTTAAATAAAATTATTTTGCGTTTGTTTCTGGTGGATTTGGAAGAAATGGTATTGCGCCTAGCTACAACGACGTTGTGATCACTAATCCCTGTATCAGTCATGATGCTCTCTATTAGCTCTGGATTGTTTGTGGCTAAGAGGTCAAGTGTGTTTTCGCAACCATTTACAATTCACGTGGGTTCGCGGACTAACTGCTCGAAGTAATTTTCGGAGAAAGCATTTAGGACAATCTCGGAAGATGTTTTCTGCCTACAACCGGTTCTGAACAAGTATTTTTGCCAACATATCGAGGGAAGGTTGAAGTCCCCAGCAACCATAACCGTATGAGTGGGGTATTTATTTGTTACGAGACTCAAATTTTCTCTGAACTGTTCAGCAACTATATCATCGGAGTCTGGGGGTCGGTAGAAGAAGCCAATAATTAGCTTAGTTCGGCTGTTAAGTATAACCTCCACCCATACCAATTCGCACGGAGTGTCTACTTCGACTTCACTACAAGATAAACCACTACTGACAGACACAAACACTCCACCACCAATTCTGCCTAATCTAACTTTCCTGAACACCGTCTGAGACTTCGTAAAAATTTCTGCAGAACTTATTTCAGGCTTTAGCCATCTTTCTGTACCTATAACGATTTCAGCTTCTGTGCTTTCTATTAGCGCTTGAAGCTCAGGGATTTTCCCAGCACAGCTACAACAATTTACAACTACAATTCCGACTGTTCCTTGATCCAAGCACGTCACGTATTTGCCATGCACCCTTTGAGATTGCACCCCACCCCGTACTTTCCCGAGGCCTTCTAACCTAAAAAAACCGCCCAGTCCGCGCCACACAGCCTCCGCTACCCGTGTAGCCGCCAGCTGAGTGTAGTGAACTCCTGACCTATTCAGCGGAACCCGAAACCCCACCACCCTATGGCGCAAGTCAAGGAATCTGCAGCCAACACGGTCGCAAAACCGTCCTGCAGTTTGTCGGTTTTATTAATGTAAACCCTGTAGGTAAAGCGAACTGGAGATTCCGATTAACTGGAAGGGTAATGGGTAACTGCTGATTGTCCATGAACAGATCGTTTACAGAACACTTGTCCGACACTTGCTGGAAAACCGTAATAGTGTCGGATCGTTTCCTGATTAGGCTACCAGGGTACACTGATGCTGTACATATGGTCGTAGTATAATTTCACAAAAACCCATATGCTAGGAGGACCGTGGAATAGGCCTCTAGGCGTTATGGAGGGGACTTACTAGATAAAGGGATAAATTTCCGGCACTGTACCGTGTGAATGTAAAGACGTTTGAAGATCTGATTTCTTTCAAACACCCCACTTAGCGGTCCGGTAACAGTGAAAGCAGCACTGCCTGATCTGTGCGCTCTGCAGTAGTTGTTACACGTGTCGACACTGCTGTTCGCTGCACAAGTTGTACCTGCGACGCATACGTTCATACACAATGTCCACAATCTCTGGTGCGAGTCCATTGAGCACCACAGTCAACCCTTCCAGTTGCGAACGTTAACAGCTTCTCGTAGCCGTTGCTGTAGTCGGACAAAATGGTTTGTGATGGACTGAAGTGATCCGGTAAGGTTGTCAATATTTCTGATGTGCAACTCTGCCATTACGCGCCGAACGGTGATTTTGTAGGCTTTAAAGTAATCCGAGCTTTAAACTTATTTTATATCCGACGTTGTATTTCCGGACATGACTTCCTTATCAAATCTTCATCCAAAATATCTCCTCTGTAACCCGTAGAAGTCTGTAACATGAATTGTGAAACTCCCTGTATATGAATGGCTCATAATTATAGCCTGTCTCTAACAGTCCTTAATGGGGAACAGTTCTGAAGTGATCGCTGCCCCCATTCACGCGTGGGTGCCTAATTCCATTGTGCGATCCGGCCAAAGACAGCATGAGCTACCGGCATTTCCGGGTTCTTTCTCATTCTGCTCACAAACCTTCCCAATCTTGGTGCTAGGATTCATGTACGGGGTCTCGCGGCAGCAAACTTATCGAAGACCACATTATGCTTTGTGATTTAAGTAATAAATAATGTTTTAATAATGTTTTTACGAAAGTTGCTGACTGATTTTACTCAAATGACATAGCTTCAAACTTTAAAAAAGAGAACAAATAAAACAAGACAACTCACTCATTCTTTTACTGTCAAAAGTATCCCACCTACTTTTAACCTAGTATGCCAACAAGGACAGACAGTTCGTATTTTTTAAGTGCGCATGTTGATAAAAACTTAAACTGAAAGAAACCCGTCGCAGACCTGATAAAACATTTAGGTTCGATACATTTGCCATAATAATAATTAATATCAAATTTGTGGGAATAGAAGTCAGCGAGTTAACATATTCTGCATATTTTGATTCAGTAATGTCTTATAGGAAAGTGTTCTGGGTAAATCCTCACTTAGGCAAAGGTATTCATTTCACAAAAGTGGTAATTAGAATTATATGTCGGGTTCAAAAACATGCATCTTGCAAGTATCTTGTAAAGCAGCTGGGTATATTTACCATACCCTTACAGCATATTGGGTTACTTACGAAATTTCTTATCAACAATTCGAAAGAAACACAGACAATCACAAATATAACACAAGAGACAATAATGATCTGCATTATCCTTTAATAAATCTAACTTCGGCGTAGATAGGTATGAAATATGCAGCTGTAAAACTCTTTGAAATCTACACATGGAAACAAAATATCAGACAGGTATCAGAAGTGTGTTAAAATGTAGATTAAAGATGTCTCTCCGGAACAACTTTTTCTATAACATAGAGGATGCTTTAACAAAAACAGTCATTTCTACAGAAAGAAGCCTGTAAAAAGCCTGCATGGGGCCATATAAAACACTTTTAAAAATTACAAAAAATATAGTTACGTGGCTACATGGTGGCTTTTTGCAGGTTTCTTTCCTATTAAGGGGCTCCGGAAAGGCTCAAAATCATGAAAAGTTCAATTTTTACTTTTTTGCGTTTTCTGAATCTGCAGACTATTACCTTTTAATAGATATATAATTTATTCAATTCCGAAGACTACAACTATTTTTAAATTTTTTTTGAAATGTGTTCTACATGGGCGTGACCCACTGTGGCGCTGTTAAACTGCTGTCAAACGGTGTTATTATTAACGTCCGTGTTCATCAGGTACATTTTAGTGATGTGAGATAAAGTATGTGTTGTGGCTAACCTGTGATGGTTCAATATATATCGCTGGTGTGATTGTCGATTGTTTCATGTTTATTTACTCTGTCGTTATCTCGAAAATATTCGTAATTAATTCTGTTTCTTGAGTCTCTGTTTTGTTGAAGTATAATAATGAGTAAAAGTAAAGTTATTAGAAATCCTCTGAAGGCTTTTAAGAAAAGGAGAAATGTTGGAAAGCCAAAGGTATGTGTTATTACTGTAAACAATAAAGACGATAACCAAGTGAGTGAACCTAACCTCTCAAGTACACCTGCCCATAGCAGTCAAAGTGGGAAAGAAAATACTTCACAGAAGAAGCTTGGTTCAATGAGTGAAAACTATGAATGTTTTATGGGCGAATCGGATGTGAATGAAATATTTGATATGTCGGTTCTCAAAGGAATTTTTTCAAACTGTGTAAGATGTATTCATTGTAGTGAAGTTGGTCTGGAACTCTCCATAATAAAGCACGTAGGACTTGCTAGTGAAATACAACTGAAATGTGATAAGTGTTCATACATGACCACCTTTTGGAACAGTGTTGCAGTAACTGCAACTGAAGAAAATGGTAGCAAAATCTACGAACACAACGACGAGCGATGCTTGCTTTAGACAAGGAACGCCTTCGGGCTGCAGACAGGGCTGTAAAGAGTCTAGAAATACAAGCAAGAGTAAACAGGAGGAGGAACAAGAGGAAGCTGGAGGAGGAGTTTGCAGAGGATGAAGATAATCCATCCTATGGACCTGGAATGCACTAAAAAGTTAATCCAATCTTTGTCGCTCGATTCCCAAAACTTTTATTTTCTCATACTAATTACATGTTTTCTAAGGATCTTCCAAACATATTTGTTTCAAACTTTCAGTAAATGTTACACAGTACCTTCTGCATAATTTAACACAGCCTTTTTCCAAAAAACTGTATATTTTTGAATATATAAATCAAAAATTGCAAAAAAATGTTGTGAATTTTCATTACAATTGAAAAAAAATCATCTTTAATAACTGAATTAAAATTTTGTAAAATCCCTGTGTTAAGTTGTAGCCCATATTCCAATAAATAATCTGTAAAAAGTTCAACTTCCTGCCTCAAATACTTTGTGAGGAAAGATGTAATTTATAAGCGTTATTTTAACATTGCAAGTATAGGGCGTTCCGGAGCCGCTTAAAGAATCCTCTATGGTGTGGAAGGAGTTGTTATAAAGAAACATCTTCTTTGTTGGTTCTAGTGACACGTTCCACATCATAACGTCTATCGTGAATATGATCTAGGGAACACGTAAGTAACTGGTTCTTACTTAGTCGATGTAAGGTGACGCTACCACTTTTTATATACTTTGATGGTAGAAGTCTCGCACTAGCGATGTGCACATACACAGAAGACAGTAGTATCGCGTACAGTAGATACAATAGGGCGGTGTACTGGTGAAGCTGTCATTTGCACTGCCTGCAGCGCCTCGGTTGGACCCTAGACGACTGGAAAACTGTGGCCTTGTCAGATTAATCCCGATTTTAGTTGGTAACAGATGATGGCAGGATACGAGTCTCACGCAGACCCCACGAGGCTGTGGACCCAAGTTGTCAAGAAGGCTCTGAGCAAGCTAGAGATGGCTCCATGAAAAAAAATGGCTCTGAGCACTATGGGACTTAACATCTGAGGTCATAAGTCCCCTAGAAGTTAGAACTACTTAAACCTAACTAACGTAAGGACATCACACACATCCATGCCCGAGGCAGGATTCGAACCTGCGACCGTAGAAGTCGCGCGGTACCGGACTGCGCGCCTAGAACCGCTAGACCACCGCGGCCGGCGGCTCCATGAAGGTGTGGGCTGTGTTTACATGGTACAGACTGCGTCCTTTGGTCCAATTGAACCAATCATTGACCGCAAATGGTTATGTTCGGCTATTTGAAGACCATTTGCAGCCATTCACGGTCCTCATGTTCCCAAACGACGATGTAATTTTTATGAATGACAAAGAGCCAAGTCAGTGGGCCACATCTGCTTGGGAGAACATTCTGGACAATTCGAGAGAATTATTTGGCCGCCCAGATGGCCCAAAATGAACCCTATTGCACATTTATGGGACATAATCGGGAGGTCAGTTCGTGCACAAAATCCTGCATCAGCAGCACTTTCGCAATTACGGACGGCTATAGAGGCATCATGGCTAAGGATTTCTGCAGGGGGCTTCCAACGGCTTGTTGTGTCCACGCCACGTCGAGTTGGTGACCAGCGCCGACAAAAGAAGGTTCGACACGATGTTAGGAGATATCACGTGGCTTTTGTCACCTTAGTATAAACAGTTTAATAAGTCACAGCTGCAAAATACTAACACAAATCTTTATAGACGAATGAAAAAACTGGTAGAAGCCGACCTCGGGGAAGACCAGTTTGGATTCCGTAGAAATGTTGGAACACGTGAGGCAATAGTGACACTACGACTTATCTTAGAAAATAGATTAAGGAAAGGCAAACCTACGTTTCTAGCATTTGTAGACTTAGAGAAACCTTTTGAGAATATTTACTGGAATACTTTCTTTCAAATTCTAAAGGTGGCAAGGGTAAAACACAGGGAGCGAAAGGCTATTTACAATTTGTACAGAAACCAGATGGCAGTTATAAGAGTCGAGGAGCATTGAAGGGAAGCAGCGTTTGGGAAGGGAGTGAGACAGGATTGTAGTATTTGTATGGAGTGTAGCCATGTATGGAAGTGAAACATGGACGATAAATAATTTGGACAAGAAGAGAATAGAAACTTCCGAAATGTGGTGCTACAGAAGAATGCTGAAGATTAGATGGGTAGATCACGTAACTAATGAGGAGGTATTGAATAGAATTGGGGAGAAGAGGAGTTTGTAGCACAGCTTGACAAGAAGAAGGGACCGGTTGGTAAGACATGTTCTGAGGCATCAAGGGATCACAAATGTAGCATTCGAGGGCAGCGTGGAGGGTAAAAATCGTAGAGGGAGACCGAGAGATGAATACACTAAGCAGATTCAGAAGCATTTAGGTTGCAGTAAGTACTGGGAGGTGATGAAGCTTGCACAGGATAGAGTGGCATGGAGAGCTGCATCAAACCAGTCTCAGGACTGAAGACCACAACAACAACAACAGTATAAACAACCAATCTCGCCTACACGGACACCTTTCGTAGCATCATCAACCAAATTTAAGACAGAAAAAATGCTATAGAGTGCTGTGAAGAGCCGTACGATTTGTTTTTGCGCTCGCCTCAGATGCTCAAGTGAGTATGGGAGCAGCCACCAGCGACGGCGCGTGGCGTCGAACCCCGTCCCGGCGAGTCCCGGGACCCTGAGCAGCCGACCTGCGACCTTTGCCCGCGCTCGATACTCCTGCAGCGGACGCCGTTGCCCCTCGCGGCCGCCGCCGCCGCCAGCCTTTTTATGGGTAACGACCCGGAAATGACGAAAGCACCCCCTGGGGCCGAGTTTTCCCGATTACCGACGCAGACCCGCCTATCGATTGTGTAGCACCGGCCAGCGGAAGCCACTCTGTGCGAGCCGCACTCAAAGGCGATCGCTGCCGCCTCACTGCCCACCCGACCTCTCCGCAAAGCGAAGACGTTGCGACTCTGCCCGATCCTACGTCGACGCTCTATACGCAGCTGCTGACACTTCCCTTCAGCTGTCAGTTAACACGTAACTCCTCACTAACAGTCCTTGGGAAGTAACCGCTGATTCTACGTCCATGTCAACATCACTACTTTGCAAGTTGCCCTAGGATCTGTGGTAGAGGGTACTTCTGGTGCCTTGATGCAGTTGGGAATGGTGCACAGGAAGAACGATTATTTGTGTCCCTTCGTGTGAATCCTAATCCCTCTACTTCAACTTATAACATTATCATCTTATATCGTTACACCTTATTCATTCATTTTTGCCTTCGTTTAGTGACGTACTGGGAGTATTCGCCAGCAGGAATGTTTTGCGATTTTCTCACTCGGAAGGTGTTCTCCTAGTGCGATCTCCTGGTCCTCTTTGTCGGCAACAGGCGGTCACTGAATCTCGTTAGGAAGGGCAAAGATCCCGTGGGAGTTGGACAGTTTCCGCAGAGGTAAGACTGTGGCCTGCTTCGTGGTTTTGTCAGTAAGGCTCCTAGCGCTGAGAGGAAGGCGCCGAGTCTCCACTGCCTTCACCAGAGAATAACTTAACACGATATTTTTACTTATTCTAATCGACATCAAAGTGTGGTGTCACCGCCAGACACCACACGTGCTAGGTGGTAGCCTTTAAATCGGCCGCGGTCCGTTAGTATACGTCGGACCCGCGTGTCGCCACTGTCAGTGATTGCAGACCGAGCGCCGCCACACGGCAGAACTTGAGACTTCCTAGCACTCGCCCAGTTGTACAGCCGACTTTGCTAGCGATGGTTCACTGACAAATTACGCTGTCATTTGCCGAGACGATAGTTAGCATAGCCTTCAGCTACGTCATTTGCTACGACCTAGCAAGGCGCCATTATCAATTGCTATTTATCTTGTGATGCATGTACCGTCAGACCGATGTTCACCAATTATGGATTAAAGTTAAGTATTCCAACAGCTACGTATTTTATTTGCTAGACTCAAATCCTTTAACTATTCCAGACCTCACGCCAGCCTGCGTGAGCTTAAACGCGTGCCTTTCGGGTACCCGTCATTGTGGATTGGCTGTCTTGCCAGTCCACAACACAAAGGACAAGACAGTGACACGCCGTCCGACCAGCGTAGGAAGATCTCCTACTTTCGCTCCAAAATTTGGTGTACCGAGTCGAACTGAGTCGCTCCATCACCGTGCATGAGGCGAAGAAGCAGATCAATCGATAGTGCACTGCTCCATCCCAGTACTGAACTCCTGTTCGCTTAGGTCCCTTTTGCACTCCAAGTGTGGGAAGTTTCTGCAGCATTCACCTATTTTTTCGCGAAGTAAGTGGTATTCTCGTCCGTCACATTGGCAACAGCACTGAGTCGTCACCTCCACATAGAGTTTTTTTGAAAGTAGATAGTTATGGAGGGTGAGCTATGTCTCAAATTCATTCCATCGCCACTTGCCGTGAGGGCCACTCATGCCTGTTGCCTTTTGGAGCTCATGGGCACACGCGGTCACGTTCTCGCTTCCCGAGCACGGGGTCCCGCGTTCGATTCCCTGCTGGGTCAGGGATTTTCTCCTACCTCGAGATGACTGAATGTTTGTATGGTCCACGTCATTTTATTATCATTCATGAAAGTGACGAAATTGGACTGAGCGAAGGTTGAGAATTTGTACGGGCGCTGATAACCGTGCAGTTGAGCCCTCCACAAACTAAAACTTCATCATCGTCATCATGGGCACACTGTTTACCGATTTTGGGGAGATAAAAGCGTCACAACTGTGGTAGTGCGATCCACCTTCTGAGCAGCTGATTAGTCTCATATTTTGCCACGTTAAATGTATTGCTTAAATTGGTTACAATTAGTGTCGTTTTGTTGTAACATTAATTTCTCGAGCTGGCCAGATGATCAGTTCTGGTTACACTTTCTCCATACAATCTTCCCACAGATCTTTGATCTGAGCTTTAGAGAAAGTTATATGTTAATTTTTACTGTGATTTATGTCAGCCATTAAAACAAATAAATATCTGTTAATCTCAACAAAAAAAAAAGTTTCAAATGGCTCTGACCACTATGGGACTTAACATCTGAGGTCATCAGTCCCCTAGAACGTAGAACTACTTAAACCTAACTAACCTAAGGACATCACACACATCAATGCCCGAGGCAGGATTCGAACCTACGACCGTAGCGATCGCGCGGTTCCGGACTGAAGCGCCTAGAACCGCTCGGCCACCTCGGCCGGCTGTTAATCTCAGTCTTCATTTAAATTTTAAGATCCTTCACACTGTCCTAGGACTTTTCCCTGCTTAGAATACCCACCAATGATAAGTACATCTTCGTGCACACCTAAGCTTGTTGTACTACTGTGCTACAGTGACCCTGACCCAGTGATCAGTCATATTAAGAATTCAGAAAAAAGGATGAGGATTGCAGTCGCTCGTCTTGTATGAACAAAAATTTGCTTAATAACAAGCATTGCGAAGCCATCCTGTGCCAACCGTTCGAACGAATCAAACGTGGCTCCTGACTAGTAGAACTAACGCACCGTGTTACACCATCAACAAAACAAACTGTCTACACTTTTCTGTAGCAAATGGCTTTTGGCTCCGTAGTCGGGCAGTATCTTTCAGGGAACTCGATCATGTACTTTTTGTACAATATTCTACATATCTTCAAAACTTCGATTCATACGAGCCCCTCTTTCTAGGTGTTGAGATTTTCACAGTTAGTGTATGCGAATGCTCCTGTGATACTTTTGTGGCATACAATCGAAAATATTTCTGTGTATATGCAACACATTCTGCTTATGTATATCAAGAAACTGTCAACAGAGCAGGAGTCTTTGCTACAGTAATAAAATAAACCTACCAGATGATTCAGCCGACCCTACTGATAGGCTTTATGCAATCCGCAGCGCTTTCAGGTAGCACACGCAAAATTTTCATATTCTCACGCTCGCTACATGCAAACTGTTACTCCTACAGAAAAGAATGAATAGGACTTTTTGTAGGAAATGTAATAGAGCTGAATGTTGTACTGCTATACGTTTTCGCCACAGTCCATAGTTTTCGAATTATTCAAGAAACACTTAAGCGACCTCCAAAGTCGAAAATCGTGGCCTCTAAGGAAAAGTATACCACTACAAAATTTAGCTACATTATATTTCCTGCAAAAATATTCCATTCATTTTTTTTCTGTGGGCATCAGTTTGTGACTGAGAGAATACGAAAATCTCATGCGTGGTTTTTGAAGGCATTGGGGGATTCGTAAATGCGGTACTTTATGTAATAAGACTTCTGTAATCTGTCAGAAAGTCTAAATTTTGAATTTAATCCAGGACATTGACGGGTAGACTGGTGACCAGGAACTGTAGGACACAACCACCCCTACCCTTGCCGGCCAAATACTGACAGTAAAAGTTTTCCACCATCAGGATTAGAACCGGTTTACCTCTGAATCGAGCGCCAACGAACAGGTGTACGTTAGCAACCTCTGCTACGGAGGGGAGTTCTGTAACCTGTAACCTTGGATATTATCAGTTCTGTTTGTGCGTGGGTTGTTGTGCTCAGGAAGAGGCAAAAATCTCAACCTATCAATTGTTGCCCTTTTTATTTCAAAATTTCCGTGTAATAACTATAGCATGACCGCTTCTAAGGCTTGTGACTGGCAAATTTGTTCAATTTATGTGGTGTTAAATTAAAATTTTGTGCATTGATTGATTTAAGAAACAAGGTTTTTATTCTTAAAATGTCTTCTTCGTGGTATACAGACATATGGATAGTATATGAGACATACGTGTCTCTGACAGCCACTGAGCAAAGTGTGCGTGCTGGATAGGGAGCGAGTTGGCTGCATGTGTTCGCGGAACTTTTAGTCGAACCCATCGAAGGCGCTATTTCATGCAGCCTAAAGTGTTTATTATTAAACAACAGTTGCCCATGTTCTGACCACTTATATCAATGTTTAAATCGTCGTCTGTTTGGGAATTATTCGAAATGCTAAGTACAGTGTTGTTTAAACTTTTAATCTTTGCTTTCGCCTATGTTATTTGATAGCTGTTTTCACCAATAACCGTTCACCAGTAGAATATTACAGACTGTGAATTGACAGAATGTATGCAAAACGGCTTGATTCTCGCACAACCATGGGTTAAGAATATCTTGTTTATTACTTCTAATAAAAAGAATTTTAGCATAATATTAAACGCAAATTTGTCGTTGGTGACAACTGTACTCAGGGAATGTTTGCCTTTATAGGTGATCCATGATTAATTTAAAAGCCATTAACGCAGACACACACACACACACACACACACACACACACACACACACACACATACACGAGGGTTGGAACTTAAATAGTCAACCGATACGAGAGAGATACATGTTTATACCTATTACTGTCCTTCAAAGTAGTCACCACTGTTGTGTAGAACCCGTTGCCAGCGATGTGGAAGGCGTAGAATACCGTTAGCAGAGCCTGTTGTGTTGATGGTGCTAATGGAGACGTATAAACTTATGGTGATACTCGTGTACGACTGTGATGGTGTTATCCTAACGCATTACGTTCCTCCACGGCAGACCGTCAGTGCACAGTATTACTGATCGTTTTTGGAGCATCACCTGCGACCAGCTTTGCGAAAGAAGCAGCGACACTTTTTGCGCAACCCACGCATACTCCCAGCACTTAAGTTCTTGTGACTTTGATTTGATTCCGAAGATGAAGGAACCACTTCGTGTCATTCGCTTCAGAACTGTTCCAGAGATTCGACAGGCAGTAGACCGCTCCATTCGCACCATCAACAGACCAGGTTCTTGTAACGGTATACTACGCCTTCCACATCGCTGGCAACGGGCTCTACACAACGCTGGTGACTACTTTGTAGGACAGTACCAGGTAGAAACATGTAACTCTTTTGTATCGGTTGTGAATTAATAGTTGCCACTATACAAGAACAGGTAATTAACTACCATTAGATAACATGGTTTAACGAAAGAAACTTCCAAATTCAGCAAATAAGTATCAATATATATATATATATATATATATATATATATATATATATATACTCCTGGAAATGGGAAAAAGAACACATTGACACCGGTGTGTCAGACCCACTCTTTTGTATCGGTTGTGAATTAATAGTTGCCACTATACAAGAACAGGTAATTAACTACCATTAGATAACATGGTTTAACGAAAGAAACTTCCAAATTCAGCAAATAAGTATCAATTTATATATATATATATATATATATATATATATATATATATATATATATATATATACTCCTGGAAATGGGAAAAAGAACACATTGACACCGGTGTGTCAGACCCACCATACTTGCTCCGGACACTGCGAGAGGGCTGTACAAGCAATGATCACACGCACGGCACAGCGGACACACCAGGAACCGCGGTGTTGGCCGTCGAATGGCGCTAGCTGCGCAGCATTTGTGCACCGCCGCCGTCAGTGTCAGCCAGTTTGCCGTGGCATACGGAGCTCCATCGCAGTCTTTAACACTGGTAGCATGCCGCGACAGCGTGGACGTGAACCGTATGTGCAGATAACGGACTTTGAGCGAGGGCGTATAGTGGCCATGCGGGAGGCCGGGTGGACGTACCGCCGAATTGCTCAACACGTGGGGCGTGAGGTCTCCACAGTACATCGATTTTGTCGCCAGTGGTCGGCGGAAGGTGCACGTGCCCGTCGACCTGGGACCGGACCGCAGCGACGAACGGATGCACGCCAAGACCGTAGGATCCTACGCAGTGCCGTAGGGGACCGCACCGCCACTTCCCAGCAAATTAGGGACACTGTTGCTCCTGGGGTATCGGCGAGGACCATTCGCAACCGTCTCCATGAAGCTGGGCTACGGTCCCGCACACCGTTAGGCCGTCTTCCGCTCACGCCCCAACATCGTGCAGCCCTCCTCCAGTGGTGTCGCGACAGGCGTGAATGGAGGGACGAATGGAGACGTGTCGTCTTCAGCGATGAGAGTCGCTTCTGCCTTGGTGCCAATGATGGTCGTATGCGTGTTTGGCGCCGTGCAGGTGAGCACCACAATCAGGACTGCATACGACCGAGGCACACAGGGCCAACACCCGGCATCATGGTGTGGGGAGCGATCTCCTACACTGGCCGTACACCACTGGTGATCGTCGAGGGGACACTGAATAGTGCACGGTACATCCAAACCGTCATCGAACCCATCGTTCTACCATTCCTAGACCGGCAAGGGAACGTGCTGTTCCAACAGGACAATGCACGTCCGAATGTATCCCGTGCCACCCAACGTGCTCTAGAGGGTGTAAGTCAACTACCCTGACCAGCAAGATCTCCGGATCTGTCCCCCATTGAGCATGTTTGGGACTGGATGAAGCGTCGTCTCACGCGGTCTGCACGTCCAGCACGAACGCTGGTCCAACTGAGGCGCCAGGTGGAAATGGCATGGCAAGCCGTTCCACAGGACTACATCCAGCATCTGTACGATCGTCTCCATGGGAGAATAGCAGCCTGCATTGCTGCGAAAGGTGGATATACACTGTACTAGTGCCGACATTGTGCATGCTCTGTTGCCTGTGTCTATGTGCCTGTGGTTCTGTCAGTGTGATCATGTGATGTATCTGACCCCAGGAATGTGTCAATAAAGTTTCCCCTTCCTGGGACAATGAATTCACGGTGTTCTTATTTCAATTTCCAGGAGTGTATACACACACACACACACACACACACACACACACACACACACACGTTGGTGGTTGAATTGGTACTTTCGCTGAATTTGGAAGTTTATTTCGTTAAACTGGTACTTTTTCGCTGAATTTGGAAGTTTATTTCGTTAAACCATGTTATCTGATTGTAGTTTATTATTTGTTCTTGTACATATCATTCATTATTCGTCAATATGATCCGCTGGTGAAATATTTGGTGGACTGTGCTTTGATAAAGGCGTGGTGTTTTGGAAAAATAACATGACAGGTTTTTTTGTGTTCTAACACTGTGACATCAGTCTCTCTAGTATATTAGTATACCCATTCAGTAAACTCGTTCTATTCCGTCGTTACTTTCACTGTAATGACTTCTTTATCGCATGCCTAGCTATACGGTCATTATCTTTGTTAGCCATCGGCATCTCTAAACTTACAAAGGTAGTTCACTTGGAAAGGTTGGAAGAGGATATATTTGAAGCGCTTGTACGAAGTATGGTCGGAGGTTTGACCTCGGCCCTCTAGAACCTTAACAAGTCCTTTATCTCGTTCACTCTAGTGCAATTGTCGGTACTGCATTTCAACCTGTTCCAGACGTAGGCCATTAGTCACTCAATGGTTGAATTAACGATGTAAAACACTAATTCAAATTTTGATGTGGAGAATTCTTTGATCTACATTTCCTCCGCCAAAATCACTGCGTAATTTGTAAAGTACTGGTGTCTGAATTGTTATTAACATTATAAATTAAATAGTAGTTCAAATACAAGTCTATCACTCAAATAACTCTGTTTTCTTACATAATTGATACGTATGGTGAAAACATCGCAATGCAGCGGGAATCTTGGAACACGTCTCATCCGGAGAATTCAGGTATTTTTTTGTTTGTAGACTATTTTCTCTCCGAAAATCACGTTTCGCTAGACAAATGGCTATTTTGCTTTCAGACTCGACTGCTTTAGTGCGCTCGACGTCTCCGTACATTGCACGGTGTGAACGGCCAGCTGCGACCGCATACATCAGTCTGACTTCGGACGACATATCGATTGAGCTCTGATACTGAAATACACAGAAATCTAGCACAGCGTGAGAGGATGAGTCACTGTCAAATGCGGTATTCCTTCTGCTTCAAATCAAAAATGGCTCTGAGCACTATGGGACTTAACATCTGAGGTCATCAGTCCCCTAGAACTGAGAACTACTTAAACCCAACTAACCTAAGGACATCACACACATCCATGCCCGAGGCAGGATTCGAACCTGCGACCGTAGCAGTCACGCTGCTTCAAATCAAATTTAATGTTCGAAATGGTATCAATATACGTTTGCAATGAAGCTATCGCTGCCACAAAACGTTACATGAAATACAGTAGGCGAATAAGCAAATCCAACATACAAGCATCCAGATTCTTGTAAGTATATTCTCTCAAAGAATACTCACTGAAAGCAGAATTTAAGCAGAATTTAAAGCATCTTCACAAAACGGGCAACCGGCAGTTGATACTGAATAATTAGTATAATGGCCGGCAGGGGTGGCCCAGCGGTTCTAGGCGCTACGGTCTGGAATCGCGCGGCCGATACGGTAGCAGGTTGGAATCCCGCTTCGGACATGGATGTGTGTGATGTGCTTAGGTTAGTTATATTTAAGTAGTTCTAAGTTCTAGGGGACTGATGACCTCAGAAGTTAAGTCCCATAGTGCTCAGAGCCATTTGAATTAGTCGAAGGTTAAAGGTGGAGTTGAGGATATTGGATGTTATGTGTCCTATGTAAAGCTTCCTTTGTGCTGAAGATTGTTATGAGGTTGAACTGAAAGCCAGACAAAGGCTTAGACACAGCTAGGACACTTGCACTTTAGTCAACACGGCCCAACTCAACGCTTCCACATGCCAATTCGCTTTCCTTACAGATTACCGTCCAGTCGACGTCGTTACCACTAGAAACTTATCACTGATTCGAATGTGAAAAAAAAAAAGCAAGAAATTCTGTCACGGCTGTTTTAAGCAACTTGCCCGGAATTCTCTTCAAGTGATTTGGAACTCAAGATGGTCAAATGGAGATATGAATTTGCGCCATGTCACATCAAATTGATTCACATAGCTAATCTGGAAGTGTGATTGAGAAAAAAATTCTATTAATTTCTCCTAAGGAGTCAAAGGCAACTTGAACTGATAATTCTCCCGAAATCTGTTAATAACTGTGTGTCACGTAAGGACATCGGAAGGCATAATAAGAAACCTTTGAAAGTGTCTAACATGCCAGACTGCATTTCAATTCAACATCGCATAAGTATATTAAAAACTGTCTGTTGTATTGCTTTAAGTAGCCTGTTCTTATTTGCTTCCTATGCTTGTAACAAGCAAATTTTTGTAGCAGTTATAAAAACAGGGAATGTTTTTACTGTTTGTGGGAAGTCATAATGTAAAGAGAAATAAAATTTTCCTCTATGTTCCTCATTAATTACTAAAATCAACCGTAAATTGCATTTGTGGTTTGGTGCTGAGTAATTTGTAGCAATTCAAAGGCCATAATTGACATTATCGATGAGTGGCCCACTTCAGATCACCGAGAATCCTGGAGGGATTTTGTTTTTACCGACATTACAGTGGTTATTGTTTATAGCTGCATTAGGTGGAAGCTGCATATCGTTAGATACATAATTAAGACTAGTCCAGGTTCATTTTATTCAATTTCTATAATCCCGTTTAATTATTGAGTATGGTACTGGTAGTTATGCTTTTAAACATTGTCTGTTTTGTTATCACAGCGTGTTTCTATCCGTATTAGCTGACAACTTTAGCAATATGTTATCTTGGTGATTAATTTTCTCGAAGGTGATATTAGCTGCGATGACTGTACTTTGTAACACGGTCGGAATACTTTTGCTAATGGGGATTGTTCGTTGCAGGCGAATGGGATACTGAACGTGTGTTACAAGTAACAAAACGCAAACACACTTTGTACGGCTACTGTACAAGCAATATGTTACCTTGATGATTAATTTTCTCTAAGTTGATATTTGCTGCGATGACTGTACTTTCTTATACGGCCGAAATACTTTTACTAATGAGAGTTGTTCGTTGCAAAGTAACACGCAAACACGCGTTGTACGGCTACTATTCTTTCGCGTTTGCGTCTTTCAGAAAACGAAAATAAAATGAAAAAGAAAAGCGTCGTTAAAATTATAAATGTGATAAATCAAGACTGGCGGAGATATGATCAATGACTTACAATTAGGCGTAGCGTCATTTCATTTGCATCGCATTTAACAAATGACATGCCAGCAACAAGGTATTGTATTCGCACACACGTACTCAACATTATCATTAAGCATGCACAAAATTACAAAAATTCAGTATTCGTAAACAAAACAATAATGGAAGTATTTCGCAATATGACTGTGCTAAGAGGCTATACTGGTGCTCGTCAGATTCTACACGTTCACGCTGGCGCTGAGAATTGTGTTTCTTGCCAAGCGGCGGAGAGCATATTTATGCTTTCCTTCATATGGAAGTGCTGCTTTTTCTGTTGCACGCCTTGGGGCAGCGGTTGTATTCAAATGCCATAAGCTACTATTTTAATATTTGGCATGCGTCTATTCTTTTACAACAACGAGAGATTACATAAAATACTTTTACGCTACGTGCTTCACAGATTATGAGGTATCTCATTTATTCAGAAAACTCGGTCGCTGAAGGGTCACGCATAATTGTATTCACAGGTGTCCGTCGCACCCAGCTTATAGGTAATACAGCATACGTCACTGTGTTGCTGGTAGCATAACAGTTAGGGTAGAGTGTGAGCCACCTGTGGTACACACCGGCGGGCGACAGACTCTAGCGTTAGCCAACGTTGGTAACGCTACGTGAAATAAAAGTACTTATTCCTTGAAATGGATTTTACTGTCACTAGCTGTAATCGAACGCAAGAGAAATAACTCGAAAGTCTCTTTTACCTATTTGCAAAATTTATATGAAATACATTCACAGATTTCAAAGTTTAAGTCTTACAGTTTACCCATAGATACCTTAATATATTCCTGCTCAACTGACTTCACTTATAATTACGATCACATTCAGTGACCTTGCAGGAAGAGCATTCTTTTAAGAAAATAATATTGTAATCTGTTAGTTCGTAACGAGGTCCTTCATAATGATTTACACTTCGACATTGTATTTCGTACCTTTTGTATTCGTTAGACAGGTGTATTGTGTAAAATCGTAGATGTAACTAGGAATCAACCAGATAAACGAAAATATCGACATGCCAGTACATTTTTGTAACTGAATCATCTGCAAGCAAATCAAAATTCAGGCACGCAGACAGAGAAAGAGAGAGGAGAGAGAGAGGGAGGTGTGAGGGGGGGGGGGGGGGCTTTTACCTAACTGTAGCGCAATTCAGTGCTCTGTCGACACCAATAAGAGGTTTATGCTGGCACAGTGGCAGATCGCTCTCTACCAGCATTATCAATGCTCTGTAGATATTCGCAACCTATGTAATGAAGTGGCTTTTCCATAATATTAAGACATTAACGATCCAAGCCACCACGTTATTTTATCGTCCAGAGTAAAGCATACCACACATTTGCCACCGACTGCTGCCACTCACAGAATCTTTGACCGTCTAACTGACTGCATCTCTGCCCTGGATAGCGCGTAATAACAAAGCTGAGACAACGTAAGTCTCAACCAGGCAAAGTTCCCTCAAATGCTTGTAGAAATTTCAAAAATTGTTTTTCTGTTCACTCTAAATCTTCTATTAGTTATATTACAAATAAATATCAAATAAAACAGGCCTATTTCAACCACCAGATACTTCTGAGAAAGACTGGAAATTATTATTTACACAGATTACAAAAATGGTTCATATGGCTCTGAGCTCTATGGGACTTAACTTCTGAGGTCATCAGTCCCTTAGAACTTAGAACTACTTAAACCTAACTAACCTAAGGACATCACACACATCCATGCCCGAGGCAGGATTCGAACCTGTGACCGTAGCGGTCGCGCGGTTCCAGACTGTACGCCTAGAACCACTCGGCCACCCCAGACGGCCACAGATTACACATGACACTCACAGGTAGAACCTGAAAGCTAATTTGACTGTACGTCGGTACCTATACTAGGATGGTTCAAAAATAGTTTACGATAAATTGAGGAAGCAAGAAAATTTAATGTATATACAACTAATGAAGAATGACTGTATCGTTACGAAGTGGCAAGTTAAAAGTACCCGGATTCGAAATCTTACTTCTGCCTTTCACGGTTAGGAGTTCACCAGGCTCACTGACCGAGCAAGGCAGGGCCCCAAGTATTAATCCCGGTATGACGCAAAGTTTTAGTGTCCCATGCTGTTAACGAAACTTCTTTATAATTCTTGCTCTGAGTCAGCTGCCAATTTTTGTGTCGCTTTTTATTTTGAGCTATACCAGCTTTTTTCTTGGGTTGACAGTTCCTATTGCTGTTAATTTTTGAACGACTGCATGCTGTCATTAAACCTTAAATTTTGGTCTATTTTCGTATTACTGTGCAATTTAAGCATTAAGTCATTTTCAAGTATCGTGTATCGTTTTTTTAATAAAACAATCTTCAGTATATCCGTTTAGCTAAAGTTAAAAGCAGTGAATGAACAGAATATAAGCCATGGTAGATGTTTGACTAAATAATTTGTTAAGCTGTTTGATCATCAAAATATCTACGATGGGAAATACTGCTAATTCAGAGAAAGTTGTTGCTACAAAGAACTTGTACCAACGGTACTATGAGTGCCATCTGTACTAAGTGAGGGTAGAATTCTGGCCTCTGAGAAGGGAATGGTTCAATCCGACAAGTCTAAACCTGCCTACCTCGAATTTTTCACTCAGGTGTAGTACACCGAAAGACATGGTCTTTGCCCAGTAAGCTTAGCTGGTAGAAGGAAGGATAATTAGAGGTTAACGTCCCGCCGACAGCGCGGTCATTATAGACGGAGCACAAGCCTGGATTACGAAAGAAATTTTGCATTAAAGAATCATCCCTTCATTCGACTGGAGCGAAAAACCTTAATCTGGATGGTCGGGAGGGGTTTTGAACCATCGTCCTCACGAATTCGAACCTATTGCCCTAAACTCTGCGCCACTTCGCTCGGTAGGCAGCTGGAGTTCTACACCCTGTTCAGATAGAGATCACTGGGTACACAGCATGTTTACAAAATTTATGAACACATGTTATTTCATGTAGCGTAATTTTTGATCTGTTTAGTCACTGCTTTTAACATCAACTAAAAAATGATATTCTGAAGATCTTATACTGCTTTATAAAAAAAGAAAGAAAAGAAAAAAAGGTTACTTGAAAATGGCCTTATGTAGAAATTAATCTAATAATTAACAGCTACAAGCAGCGTGAAGTCATTAAAAAAATAACATTCCTTTCGTGTCTCCGAAGTCCAAATATCTACAGAACTAAATACTTGCGCCATATATGAACTTAGGATTTCGTTTCCATGTTTGGTTTGGTCGCTCTCGCACACGTATTAGCATGGCTGCGAGAGGACACAGCAGTAGGGACGTAAGGGGTGGTGGACGGAAAGGGGGGGGGGGGGAGGGCGGGGTTCGCCCAGAATCGTTTTAATTTCCTGGTTCGCCGTCACGAAACGTGGCAACCCCTGACCAGAATGCGCCGCTGGGCCGCTTATCTCTCGGGATTTACAGCAATATCGCTGCTTTTTCTTAATGGCTTGCGGCGCGATGACGTCCTAAATCCGGAATGTTTCGACATCGAAATGCGTCTGTCACAGGGGCAGTGTACGTGGCGCGAGTACAAACGGCTGACTGATGACTGCTTTACGAGTGCCACTGGCGGTGGCGCTTTCGCTGCAGCATCAAAATCAATTTCTAACTTTGACGGCCTCATTAAATCAACAGTGGATGGTAGTACCTCACTAATATTGGTATTATTTTGTTACTGTGGTGTTTTTGCCTTAATTGGAGAGGTAGGAAAACGTTTTTTCTTTCTTTCTACATATCTTGATTTAAACATTCTTTGAAAATATGTGAAAAACTGCATCATCTGTTAATGAAATGTGACTTGTGGGTACACTATTTTGCTAGTTTGTATATGGGGGAGGGTAGTGTACTTACAGTATAGTATACTCAAGAACTCATAATGTTGTTTGGCCTGTACTCCAGTCTCGAGGCCGATTTTAGAACCACACCAAGGAATGCCCGCTAGAGACCGCCATAGACAGTTTCCGTCCTTTTTCACAGTTTTTGTTGTTGCTAGACATGAGGATGTGGTTTTCCGAGCATTTGTAACTGTTTGGAATTCTACATATTTAAGTGTTATATAATATAGATAAGATGTTTGAAATCTACTGTTAACTCTTCAGTTACAGATTTTTATAGCAAGGAAAATTTCGAATATTTTTAAAACTGCACTGGTGACCAAACTAAAGCAGCAAATCGCTGTTTCACCTTTCAGTGTCTAATTCACGATATAACCTTACAGACTGTCAACAGATGTCCGTACGATCGTATTCTGCACGGGAGATGGCATTCCAGACAGCCTACAATCACGCCAACGATGACGTCATGGTACCCACCACACGGGGTAGTGTTTCCCGAGTAGACCCACATACACAAACGCTGTGTACACAAAGACGGTGGGGTATGACAAAACAAGACGTCTACCAGGCTCTCTGTGGTGGAGGAGCATAGGAAGAATGGAACCAGGACAGTCGCAAACTGATTTGGTCCGCTGTCTTAGTGTGAATCAGTCTGTTGGTTCTCGGATGTGCGGGTGTGGTGATAGTTTATAGAGACCAAAAATGTATCCCGAAGCCCAGGGCAGGACCAACCAGGCATGACTTCAGAAGGGAGGATCGTTATTTGGCTGTAAGGGCACAATGGTATCGCCTGAGCACTGCACGGCAACTGGCATCTGACTTCGAAGCATCTACTGGACTGTTGTGTCGAGGCAAATGGCGTACAGAAGGCTTCGGCGGCGTGGCCTTTATTTTCGGAAACCTGCTGTATGTGTAACTCTGAGGCGTCTCCACAGAAATGAGCGTCTAGAGTGGAATCATCAACATGCCACCTTGACGGTCGAACAGTGGACCAAAGTTCTTCTCACAGATGAGTCCAGATTTGGTCTGGAAAGTGATTCTCGGAGAATTCGCATCTGGAGGGAATGTGGAACATGATTTTGGAACCCAAACATTGTGGAAAGAGACCGATATCGAGGAGGGTCGCTGACGGTGTGGGCAGTGATTATGTTGACCCTCGAACAACTCTTCATTAAATTGTATACGGTTGAATCGCCAAGGTTTAAGTGCTGTCAGGTATCGTGACGAGGTCTTGGGACGTCATGTGTGGTTGTTGCGGGATGCTATGGGTCCAGACTTTGTACTGATAGACGAAGGTGGTCGAACTCTTAGAGCGTCACGCCAGCATTCACACCCACTCTCCTAGACTTGCGAGCAGCGCTGCAGGAAGAATGGGCGTCATTTCTTAAACACGAGATTGATGACATCATACACAGCATGCCCCGTCGTTGTCAGGCCTATATTGCTACCAGAGGTGGTAACACCACACACTGAGGGCATTTGCCGGAATGTGGGTGCAAATCCGTTAAGTTGGAAGAAACGAAGAACATTTTTGTCTACCGTTGCAGATGTTTACGTTCGGTATTCTTTACAGTATTTCTGTTTTACTATCATCTGTTTATACTGTTTCCAGTGAAAATAAAGGTAACTTTGCAAAATTTCCGTTTCCTGCTTTATTTTGAAATACAGTGTAGATAAATAACGTGTGGACTGTTAAGCTCTACTTCGTCGGTCGTGCATTATCGTATACCAGCCTTTATGGAACATGAGATATTTACAATGTAACTGAGTTTCAATATCAATGGCAAAATCACTATACACTACAGCTGTAAAAATTATTTATTTCCAAAAAGAAAAGTGAAATCCGGTTTTAGGAACTGTGTTCCATCTTCAGCTGCGCATTAAAATCAGAGTCCATGAAGAATGCTTAATTGAGATTAAAAAGTCTCTTTTTGAGACATAAATAATGTTTCCAACTATATCGGATTTTACCATTGCTGATTAATATTAACAATCTTGAATGTTCCGTTAAAAGAAACTGAATTCATTAACATCTTAACAATTTCACCGGATTTGAAAATGTAAATTTTTTGGTTTCCAGTAGCTTCAGTTTCATAACATATGTAGTTTGTAACTGGTTTCTGATAATTCATCTGCTTAATTTGTTTAAATAATTATTGGTGTGTAGCAGAGAAATAAATGGATACACTGAGGTGTCATAGGATACCAACTAATATCGTGTCGGATTTCCTTTTGCCCGGCGTAGTCCAGCAGTTCGACGTGGCATGGACTCAACAAATGGTTTCAAGTCCCCTGCAGAAAATCTGCCCCATGCTGCCTCTATAGCCATCCATAACTGCGAAAGTGTGTGCCGGTGCTGAATTTTGTGCACGAACTGACCTCTCGGTTATGTCGTATAAATGTTCGATGAGATTCATGTCGGCCGATCTGAACGGCCAGACCATCTGTTCAAATCGTCCAGAATGTCATGAAACCAGTGGCGAACAACTGTGGCGCAGTGACATGGCGCATTGACGAACATAACCATTCCCAGTCCATGATCCGTTCAGCGGGATCAGAGGACCCAGTCCACTCCATTCCATGGAGCATACGCCTCACTCGAACCCTGCCATCAACTCTTGCCAACTGAAATCGGGACTCACCTGATTATGTAAGGGTTTTTCAGCCGTATAGGCCAACCGATATGGTCACGAGACCAGGAGAGGCGCTCCAGGCAATGTCGTGCTCTTAGGAAAGGCAAATTTCGCCGCACTGTCGTAGCAGATACGTTCGTCGTACGCCCATCATTGATTTCTGTTGTTATTTCACGCAATGTTTCTTGTCTTTTAAAACTGACAACTCCACGCAAGCGCCATTGCTCTCGGTCGTTAAGTGAAGGCCGTCCCGGACTGCATTGTTATTGTCGTCATACTCTTGACACTAGTATCTCACAAGGGAACCTCCCCATCGCACCCCCTCAGAATTAGTTGGCACAGTGGATAGGCCTTGAAAAACTGAACGCAGATCACTCGAGAAAACAGGAAGAAGTTGTGTGGAACTATGAAAAACAAGCAAAATATACTAACTGAGTAGCCCATGCGCAACATAGGCAACATCAAGGAACCAGTGAGCTCAGCAGTGCCGTGGTCCCGTGGTTAGCGTGAGCAGCTGCGGAACGAGAGGTCCTTGGTTCAAGTCTTCCTCGAGTGAAAAATTTAGTTTTTTATTTTCAGACAATTATTTTGCGAAGCTGCACAGGTACACACAGCAGTATTCTTTACTTGATCGTGTGTCAATTATCAAAGTTCCGGCACTCACACATAATCAACTTCGCTCTCCAAAATTCCATGACATGTTCAGATTTGCTTGGACATACGCAGGATTTGACGGTCTACAAACGGAAAAACTTGAAAACGTTAAAAACATATGTTTTGACAGAGCACAGGGAAAACTGTGTGACTGTGAAACTGTTGCGTTCATTTGTTGCAGTTTATGTGACAAACTCTTATGTTTTCATCACTTTTTTGGGAGTGATTATCACATCCACAAGAAAACCTAAATCGGGCAAGGTAGAAGAATCTTTTTACCCATTCGCCAAGTGTACAAGTTAGGTGGGTCGACAACATATTCTTGTCATGTGACGCACATGCCGTCACCAGTGACTTATAGAATATATCCTGTGGAGGAATCGGTTCACCTATGACCTTGCAATCAAATGTTTTCGGTTCCCATTGGAGAGGCACATCCTTTCCTCTACTAATCGCACGGTTTTGCGGTGCGGTCGCAAAACACAGACACTAAACTTGTTACAGTGAACAGAGACGTCAATGAACGAACGGATAGATCATAACTTTGCGAAAATAAAGGAAGTAAAAGTTTCACTCGATGGAAGACTTGAACCAAGGACCTGTCGTTCCGCAGCTGCTCACGCTAACCACTGGACCACGGAGCTCGTGAGATCAGATTATCCTTGATTTGTCTATCTTTCACATGGACTACTCAGTTTGTATATTTTGCTTATTTTTTTCATACTTCCACATAACTTCTTCCTGCTTTCTCGATTGATTTGTGTTCAGTTTTTCAAGATCTATCCACTGTTCCAATTTATAATTAAATCTGAGGGGGGTGCGATGGGGAGGTTCCCTTGTCAGAATACTGAACTCCCTAACGATATCCGAAATGAAACGTCCCATGCGACTAGTTCTAACCACCAATCCTCTTTCGAAGTCTGTTAATTTCGGTCGTGCGGGCATTATCATGTTGGCAATCGTTTCACATGAATCACCTGAGTACAAACAGCAGCTCCGCCACTGCATTGCCCTTTTTATAAATTGTGTGCGCGATACTACCGCCTTGTGTATATGTGCTTGTTGCTGTCCTACGACTTTTGCATCTCAGTGTAGACAGACGACTAAGTACGTTATTGACAAGATTTTCTCCACTGCAACCTTTTTAAGTTTCAGTACCGTATTTGCTCGTAGTGGAACATGTTTTGAGATTTGGAAAAAGCTTAATTTTCCGTAGTAATTCTTGTAATTCCTGAAAAAGACTGCAGCACATAAAAATGATCATTTAAGCGTATTACAGAACTGGCGAGAGCAGAAAACCTGAAAAGTAATACAAGCTACAACATTCTCCCACACTCCAATTTTGCGTCCGTGAGTCCGGAAATATTCAAATTATGCATAGAATTAATTAATTAACATGTCGCCACATGTACGTAAAATCTTTTTTAAAGATCGTGTGAACTGAAAATTTAAATTAAATTCAAGATTAAAGCGACTAGCTCGTTAGGCGGTTTACGCTATCAGCTGTTTTATATTTAGGGGTACGGGTTACCTTGTTCCAGTTACCTTTTCATACTTTATTCATATCCTTTATCGTGCACATCCTTTCCGACTCTGCTTCCCTCCACCCCTTCTCTTCTCTCACCCACGCTACGCACTCTGGCCACCTTTCCTTTCTGTCGCCATATGTGCATGCTGCAGATATTGCATAATCCTAAAAGCATTGTTCATGAAAAGCTTAACTTACTTTTAAGGAATGACTGTGACTACATTGTGTCTGATTACATGTTGGACGCCATCAATGATTTAACTTACCTAAGCTTTACTGTATGATTAAATGATGATGGCGTCCTCTTGGGTAAAATATTCCGGAGGTAAAATAGTCCCCCATTCGGATCTCCGGGCGGGGACCACTCAAGAGAACGTCGTTATCAGGAGAAAGAAAACTGGCGTTCTACGGATCGGAGCTTGGAATGTCAGATCCCTTAATCGGGCAGGTAGGTTAGAAAATTTAAAAAGGGGAATGGATAGGTTGAAGTTAGATATAGTGGGAATTAGTGAAGTTCGGTGGCAGGAGGAACAAGACTTCTGGTCAGGGGACTACAGGGTTATAAACAAAAAATCAAATAGGGGTAATGCAGGAGTAGGTTTAATAATGAATAGGAAAATAGGAATGCGGGTAAGCTACTACAAACAGCATAGTGAACGCATTATTGTGGCCAAGATAGATACGAAGCCCACACCTACTACAGTAGTACAAGTTTATATGCCAACTAGCTCTGCAGATGACGAAGAAATTGAAGAAATGTATGATGAAATAAAAGAAATTATTAAGATTGTGAAGGGAGACGAAAATTTAACAGTCGTGGGTGACTGGAATTCGAGTGTAGGAAAAGGGAGAGAAGGAAACATAGTAGGTGAATATGGATTGGGGCTAAGAAATGAAAGAGGAAGCCGCCTGGTAGAATTTTGCACAGAGCACAACATAATCATAACTAACACTTGGTTTAAGAATCATGAAAGAAGGTTGTATACATGGAAGAACCCTAGAGATACTAAAAGGTATCAGATAGATTATATAATGGTAAGACAGAGATTTAGGAACCAGGTTTTAAATTGTAAGACATTTCCAGGGGCAGATGTGGACTCTGACCACAATCTATTGGTTATGACCTGTAGATTAAAACTGAAGAAACTGCAAAAAGGTGGGAATTTAAGGAGATGGGACCTGGATAAACTGGAAGAACCAGAGGTTGTACAGAGTTTCAGGGAGAGCATAAGGGAACAATTGACAGGAATGGGGGAAAGAAATACAGTAGAAGAAGAATGGGTAGCTTTGAGGGACGAAGTAGCGAAGGCAGCAGAGGATCAAGTAGGTAAAAAGACGAGGGCTAGTAGAAATCCTTGGGTAACAGAAGAAATATTGAATTTAATTGATGAAAGGAGAAAATACAAAAACGCAGTAAATGAAGCACGCAAAAAGGAATACAAACGTCTCAAAAATGAGATCGACAGAAAGTGCAAAATGGCTAAGCAGGGATGGTTAGAGGACAAATGTAAGGATGTAGAGGCCTATCTCACTAGGGGTGAGATAGATACTGCCTACAGGAAAATTAAAGTGACCTTTGGAGATAAGAGGACGACTTGTATGAATATCAAGAGCTCAGATGGAAACCCAGTTCTAAGCAAAGAAGGGAAAGCAGAAAGGTGGAAGGATTATATAGAGGGTCTATACAAGGGCGATGTACTTGAGGACAATATTATGGAAATGGAAGAGGATGTAAATGAAGATGAAATGGGAGATATGATACTGCGTGAAGAGTTTGACAGAGCACTGAAAGACCTGAGTCGAAACAAGGCCCCCGGAGTAGACAACATTCCATTGGAACTACTGACGGCCTTGGGAGAGCCAGTCCTGACAAAACTCTACCATCTGGTGAGCAAGATGTATGAAACAGGCGAAATACCCTCAGATTTCAAGAAGAATATAATAATTCCAATCCCAAAGAAAGCAGGTGTTGACAGATGTGAAAATTACCGAACTATCAGTTTAATAAGTCACAGCTGCAAAATACTAACACGAATTCTTTGCAGACGAATGGAAAAACTAGTAGAAGCCAACCTCGGGGAAGATCAGTTTGGATTCCGTAGAAACACTGGAACACGTGAGGCAATACTGACCTTACGACTTATCTTAGAAGAAAGATTAAGGAAAGGCAAACCTACGTTTCTAGCACTTGTAGACCTAGAGAAAGCTTTTGACAATGTTGACTGGAATACTCTCTTTCAAATTCTAAAGGTGGCGGAGGTAAAATACAGGGATCGAAAGGCTATTTACAATTCATACAGAAACCAGATAGCAGTTATAAGAGTCGAGGGACATGAAAGGGAAGCAGTGGTTGGGAAGGGAGTAAGACAGGGTTGTAGCCTCTCCCCGATGTTGTTCAATCTGTATATTGAGCAAGCAGTAAAGGAAACACAAGAAAAATTCGGAGTAGGTATTAAAATTCATGGAGAAGAAATAAAAACTTTGAGGTTCACCGATGACATTGTAATTCTGTCAGAGACAGCAAAGGACTTGGAAGAGCAGTTGAATGGAATGGACAGTGTCTTGAAAGGAGGATATAAGATGAACATCAACAAAAGCAAAACAAGGATAATGGAATGTAGTCTAATTAAGTCGGGTGATGCTGAGGGAATTAGATTAGGAAATGAGGCACTTAAAGTAGTAAAGGAGTTTTGCTATTTGGGGAGCAAAATAACTGATGATGGTCGAAGTAGGGAGGATATAAAATGTAGGCTGGCAATGGCAAGGAAAGCGTTTCTGAAGAAGAGAAATTTGTTAACATCCAGTATTGATTTAAGTGTCAGGAAGTCATTTCTGAAAGTATTCGTATGGAGTGTAGCCATGTATGGAAGTGAAACATGGACGATAAATAGTTTGGACAAGAAGAGAATAGAAGCTTTCGAAATGTGGTGCTACAGAAGAATGCTGAAGATTAGATGGGTAGATCACATAACTAACGAGGAAGTATTGAATAGGATTGGCGAGAAGAGACGTTTGTGGCACAACTTGACCAGAAGAAGGGATCGGTTGATAGGACATGTTCTGAGGCATCAAGGGATCACCAATTTAGTATTGGAGGGCAGCGTGGAGGGTAAAAATCGTAGAGGGAGACCAAAAGATGAATACACTAAGCAGATTCAGAAGGATGGCGGTTGCAGTAGGTACTCGGAGATGAAAAAGCTTGCACAGGATAGAGTAGCATGGAGAGCTGCATCAAACCAGTCTCAGGACTGAAGACCACAACAACAACAAAACGAAAAGTAACAGAACGGGGATAACGGACCACCTACTTATCCAATGCAGCAGCGATTCTGCTTTGCATGCATTCGATAGGCCCTTCGTAGGTTTTTCAGGTATATGACAGCAGATGTACACGCACACGTCACGTAATTTCCGTAAATAACTGCTCTGTGGTTTGTGGTCGCTGAGCTAGCACCCGACAGCGCCACAGTAGCGTTTCTCGGCTTCACATCATGGGAATTTAATGGTCAATATCACTTGGAGTCTATTGAAGATAGATGCTACTAGTCCTCGGAAGGCAGCCTGAAATGTTTTACGAAACGGCAGTGAGTGATGAATACAACTCCCTACATATACCCCCACAACAACCGTGAAGGTAATATTCAATTAACTGCAAAGCGTACAGAGGCATTAACCGCGCGGAGTGGCCGCGCGGTTTGAGGCGTCATGCGACGGATTTCGCGGTCCGTCCCACTGGAGTTTCGAGTCCTCCCTCTGTAAGTGCTCCTCTTAAGATATATTGGAAATGTTCGTTGATGATATTCGTGCTCCGACTAACTCGCGGTATTATTGTCTGATGAGGAACATTACACTAAAAAAATCTGTCCTGCCGCACTGTATTCACGCCGAGTGCGTATCAATGATACCGACCAGTTCAAATAGTTATATGCTCCCCGACATGTACGAGCACAGCTACCAGTAGTTGCACACCAGTGGCTATCCTTGTAGTAATTATGGCTACAGTCCATGTACGGCAATAGTTTCTCCCCTAAAGTTTTCAGTTTACGTAAGATTAATAGTTCGAGTCGGTACACAACTGTCTAACGCGGCAAAGAATATTTATGCATGCTGCGCTCTGCTATTAATCTATGTCGCCGCACAAATAAATATTTCATGCCGGCCGGAACGGCCGAGCTGTTCTAGGCGCTACAGTCTGGAACCGCGAAACCGCTACATCCGCAGGTTCGAATCCCGCCTCGGGCATGGATGTGTGTGATGTCACAAGGTTAGTTAGGTTAAGTAGTTCTAAGTTCTAGGAGACTGATGACCTCAGAAGTTAAGTCCTATACTGCTCAGAACCAATTGAACCATTTTTTTTTTAATATTTCATAAACACACAATATTAAATGGGTTGAAAGAAATGTCACATTGTAAATCCACTTTATGCTGGTTTATTCTATACTATTCACGTCCTATTATTGTATTAAGGAAGTAACTTCCCCTAAGCTGGGTGGAATTTGTTACCTTTCCGTCAAAGAGTTTGTAAGAAGATTCAGATTTCATTTGCTACTTTAAAGAAACTTCAGACCTTTCTCACAATTCAGTACGAATGTTCACTTCATATTTCGGTAAATTGCGAACAGTTTATTACTTTGGGGCAAAGTTCAGTCTTCCCTGGTGACCGAGCGGTTCTAGGCGCTACAGTCTGGAACCGCGCGACCGCTACCGTCGCAGGTTCGAATCCTGCCTAGGGCACGGATGTGTGTGATGTCCTTAGGTTAGTTAGGTTTAAGTAGTTCTACGTTCTAGGGGACTGAGGATCTCAGAAGTTAAGTCCCATAGTGGTCAGAGCCATTTGAACCATTTTCTTTCAGTCTTCCCTGTACGATAATCAATTTAAGACAAGTTCGGATCTTTTCCTCCCTTGGGTTTACGTAATGATATATTCAAGGTTACTGACCTACCTATTTCAAATTTAATGATTCCTGGCAGATCGCAAAATTTCCAAAAATACACAAAAACAATCTCGTCGCGCCTACGTACAAGAGCATACGTTGAGATACGTCCTGATCCAGCAAGCGCTAGCAGCACATAAACAGTGTATGACTTTTTTCTTTTGTATTACGCAGTGTCTTCAAAGAGTACTCACAAAGAGTATTCTTTCAGTTCACTCGTTCTATGCCGTGATCTATAAGTGCACTACTTTGGGATCTCCTATTATACTCCTGGAAATGGAAAAAAGAACACATTGACACCGGTGTGTCAGACCCACCATACTTGCTCCGGACACTGCGAGAGGGCTGTACAAGCAACGATCACACGCACGGCACAGCGGACACACCAGGAACCGCGGTGTTGGCCGTCGAATGGCGCTAGCTGAGCAGCATTTGTGCACCGCCGCCGTCAGTGTCAGCCAGTTTGCCGTGGCATACGGAGCTCCATCGCAGTCTTTAACACTGGTAGCATGCCGCGACAGCGTGGACGTGAACCGTATGTGCGGTTGACGGACTTTGAGCGAGGGCGTATAGTGGGCATGCGGGAGGCCGGGTGGACGTACCGCCGAATTGCTCAACACGTGGGGCGTGAGGCCTCCACAGTACATCGATGTTGTCGCCAGTGGTCGGCGGAAGGTGCACGTGCCCGTCGACCTGGGGCCGGACCGCAGCGACGCACGGATGCACGCCAAGACCGTAGGATCCTACGCAGTGCCGTAGGGGACCGCACCGCCACTTCCCAGCAAATTAGGGACACTGTTGCTCCTGGGGTATCGGCGAGGACCATTCGCAACCGTCTCCATGAAGCTGGGCTACGGTCCCGCACACCGTTAGGCCGTCTTCCGCTCACGCCCCAACATCGTGCAGCCCGCCTCCAGTGGTGTCGCGACAGGCGTGAATGGAGGGACGAATGGAGACGTGTCGTCTTCAGCGATGAGAGTCGCTTCTGCCTTGGTGCCAGTGATGGTCGTATGCGTGTTTGGCGCCGTGCAGGTGAGCGCCACAATCAGGACTGCATACGACCGAGGCACACAGGGCCAACACCCGGCATCATGGTGTGGGGAGCGATCTCCTACACTGCCCGTACACCACTGGTGATCATCGAGGGGACACTGAATAGTGCACGGTACATCCAAACCGTCATCGAACCCATCGTTCTACCATTCCTAGACCGGCAAGGGAACTTGCTGTTCCAACAGGACAATGCACGTCCGCATGTATCCCGTGCCACCCAACGTGCTCTAGAAGGTGTAAGTCAACTATCCTGGCCAGCAAGATCTCCGGATCTGTCCCCCATTGAGCATGTTTGGGACTGGATGAAGCGTCGTCTGCACGTCCAGCACGAACGCTGGTCCAACTGAGGCGCCAGGTGGAAATGGCATGGCAAGCCGTTCCACAGGACTACATCCAGCATCTCTACGATCGTCTCCATGGGAGAGTAGCAGCCTGCATTGCTGCGAAAGGTGGATATACCCTGTACTAGTGCCGACATTGTGCATGCTCTGTTGCCTGTGTCTATGTGCCTGTGGTTCTGTCAGTGTGATCATGTGATGTATCTGACCCCAGGAATGTGTCAATAAAGTTTCCCCTTCCTGGGACAATGAATTCACGGTGTTCTTATTTCAATTCCAGGAGTGTATTTTAATTTGAAACTAATGGATTCTATTTTTCTTTTCCTTTTCAAACATTAAGTCAGTTTATACTGGATTTCTTTTCTATGTACTTGCTACTATTCAAGTGATGCTATTCCAGTGGGACTTGAAATTTGGATCTTGGATTCTGGGACTTTTATTGGGTATCGGGTACTATTTTATATTTTCGATTTTGCATCCAAAGGAAGCGGCGTTACACCTCGCGCACTGGTGTGTGTGTTCTTTTTTTGTTCTTAGTATACGTTATTTTAAGTAGTGTGTAGGGACCGATGACCTCAGCAGTTTGGGCGCTTAGGAGTTCACACACATTTGAACATTTTACAGAGGCTTTAAAGCAATCATACTTCTCGCACTCCATACGCGAACGGTAAGAAATGTTAATACTGATATGTGAATGAGTCTCTGCCATGCACTACACAGTCTTTTGCACAATATAGACGTAGTGGTAGGTGTTGATGTAATTATAAACTAATTACTCTATAATGTGACACTTTCAATTTGTAATAATATATATCTTTTTATTTTCATAAAATTTACTGTGTTAGAAAATGGCTAGTTGATGTGAGATAGTTTTTAGAGAACTTAATTAGGAAACCACTGCCACACATTAAAATTAAAATAGGAACACGATTGTATGTGAATTATATTAATAAAAATTCTGAGGGTCACTTTTCCTAAGTTTTAGTTATTTCTCTGAGATAAAGAAAACATTGACAGGCGAAATGTTACTATTCTGTAAGAATGCTTTTCATTTACCATGTAATGTGTGATGCCTGTTGCTGGTATCAAAGAACTGGGAACTGACGGTGTGTGTATTGGTAGTGGGCAATATTGAAAAGGAAATCGATCATGTTTTCAGATAATCGTCCCGATATTAGCTTTAAGCGAAAACCTAAGTTTCGGTGGCCGTGCAGAGATCTGAAACGTCGTGCTCGTAAATGCGAGGTACCGTGATTTATCACTGCGCCACCTCTGTCAGATCCAGGCGGTCAGAGGCCCCCGTTAGTCTAATCACCGTGAGTTGGGTTGCTGTCCACGTCTCCAACCGATGAGCTGTTATTTACAGTTTATCACTGTTTATCGCCGTCATTGCGCCGGCATCCTAAAACAAACTAAACGTTTAATAGCAAAAAGCTAATGCAGCATTTCGGTCACGCTCTCTGGATCTGAAGTGTCGTGAAATACAAAATATCTAAATGAAAGAAAGCTACTTCTAGAACCGTTTTCTACTAAAACGGAAATAAAGTAACAAACGACAATACTATAAAAATGCAGTTACAATAAATTTGTGGGTAGCTACTTACTTTAGTTATTTTCTAATCTACTACAGAAGTCCAGAATGAGATTTTCACTCTGCAGCGGAGTGTGCGCTGATATGAAACTTCTTGGCAGATTAAAACTGGGTGCCGGACCGAAACTCGAACTTGAGACCATGAAACCTTCCCATCTCCTCTAATCTCTTTTGTTACGCAACCTTCCCTTCTACAATAACCTATGAAACCTTCCCTTAGGATTTCTACCTTTTGCTTAATAATAACTAATGAAATCTTCCCTTTGAAATTAATTCTCTTTCTCAATCTTCGCATACAAATTTAAATGCTGCTTATTAAAAGTTATTTTCTGATTATTTCGACGAAACATAGAATGTGTCGTCGTGTGGCCCTCAGTCGTTATCTGCAATAACCCAAAACTGTTCCTTACCTTTTTTACTGTTACTGGATCGCCATCTGACTGCTACGTCGAACTGCGACATGAATATACTTACTCTGTTTTACTATACTCTATTAGCTGCTGGTGGGCTGTCATAATAAGTGGTTGTATTTATTACCAAAGCTGACGTTATTCTTTAATTAATTTGACTGAAGTTACGTAATTCATAGTTAAACTTTTTCTTGACAACAATAAAATGTTGCAAAGTTTTGCGTTGACGGCTTTCGAGATGGATTATAATCAGTAATGCAATATTGCTGGCAAAAAGTAATTATATTCTGAATGAAATGATTTTACAAACGTTCAAATGACGTTTACGTTTAACAATAATCTTACAACTAGCATTGCGCAAACATACCTTCAGTAGTCTTGAGTTTCTCAAAAAATTAGTTCCTCTTATGGCAATAGTTAGCTGATGTCTCTGTACATCCGTTTATAATCTCTTGTAAATCATATCTGGTGGCTGGCAGACACACCGCTCCTCCCAGCCTCTCGCTTCAGACCTGCTACCGACTCGCTTCACTTCTCGCTTACTACTCACTTCCTACGGACGCTAAAGTGCGGTCTCTCCTGCCAACAATGCTTTCTGGTGCAGACAATCCCTGCTACCATTACAAAATGCATCAATGCGCGGTCTTTCCCGCCCTTTTCTTAAAATGTATCCATACGCCGTCTCTCCCGCCCTTTTTAAAATTATATCAATGTGCGGTCTCTCTTGCCAACAATACTTTGGTGCAGACATTCCCTGCTACCAAAATTATTTCCAACATGACAAATATTAATTATTCCTACTCAATCCTATTAATAAAATATAAACATCTTTCATAAATTGTGGTTTGACAATAGACAATAGAAATATACACGTCTTACTACCTTTGCCTTTCGCGGGCAAGTGCTCTACCAAGTCCCAAGTTCGAGTCTCGGACCGGCACACAGTTTTAATCTGAGTTTTACAACAGTAGTATTTATTCTACTATGTGATACGGTCGTATGGTTTTCGGTTCGTACTTCTGCGATGCAGACATGCGACCGAATCGACTTCTGGCGTCATTGCGCCTTTACGAAAACAATTGTTGTGTGGTCAGAGGTGACAGGCATGGATAGCAGCTTTACGCGCGCGCCGGTTGAGCCTGTGGTGCGACTGGTGTACTGGACGACAGAGGGCGTAGTAAGGCATGTAGCGAGAGCCGGGCGCATGCTAGGATGTGGACTGTAAGCGCGGGAAGTGCTACGGCGTCGTCCGAGTGATGGATCAGCGGCCCGCAGGATCCTGTTTAGTCGGCGAATGGCAGGGAACGCATCACATCGGAACTAATGCCTCGCACTCCTGATGACTATGGCGAGCGTCGGCATTGAGTTTGGAATCTGAAATGAGCCATACGCCTCGGCTGGAACAGTAATTCGTCCGCCTGTGATCGACTCCGGTCGCGTTCAGGGCGATCGTGTAAATCAAATTGTTCTCGGTCAGCAAGAATCGAGAACATTTGTCTTTTTCTTCTGGGACACATCACATTGGGCGTTGCGCCGAAGAGGGAGTTGGGCTTATCATTGCCTGTAGTGTCACGGAATTATACCCTGACAGTCTGCGAATTTCCATATATGCAAGATTAATCGGATGGGCTTCTGTTGTAGACTTTCCGGGCTATGGTAATCATGTTGAACTATGCGCATGATATTCTGGAGAAGTGATGTCAGCTTCAGGGCACTTCGTAACTGTGGGTACATGTTCTGAGGTTCCACTGGGCGAGCCGGCCGCGGTGGCCGACGGGTTCTAGGCGCTCCAGTCGGGAACCGCGCTGCTGCTACGGTCGCAGGTTCGAATCCTACCTCGGGCATGGATGTGGGTGATGTCCTTAGGTTAAAGTAATTCTAAGTCTAGGGGACTGATGACCTCAGATGTTGAGTCCCATAGTGCTCAGAGCCATTTGAACCATTTTTTTTTCCACTGGGCGACATTTGTATGTAAGGGTGTTAATTAATTTCTGTGATTACGAAGCTGTCAATCAACCACATCAAACTTTAACTGAATTGTTCCAAATCACCTCATGTTCAGCCGACCGCGGTGGCCACGTGGTTTAGGCGCTGCAGTCCGGAACCGCGCGACTGCTACGGTCGCAGGTTCGAATCCTGCCTCGGGCATGGATGCGTGTGATGTCCTTAGGTTAGTTAGGTTTAAGGAGCCATTTTTGAACCTCATTTTCAAGAGGCAGGGAGAGAGTAAAGTTGTTTGAGACTGACAGTGTTAATTTGTCGTTTAAAGAGTTTGTTCTTAGCCTGAGATTGTAGTAAAGGGAGCCCTGTACCAATGTGTCCGACACTGATGAAAGGTTGATGGTGTGCGGCTGCATTAGCACATGTTACGCTTTTCTGAATTGTGACTGAATTTTGTTATTCGTTTTTCTGGTAACTATCGTAACGTTGGTTTTATGACAACTGCATTGGTTGAACTGGCGTTAAGTAATTCACATATCAGTATCCCTATGGCTAGTTACGATGCACTAACGTGAAAGAGTTTCTGCACTTGAACTTAATTGATTTAGAAAGAATACCTTAGATGATTTTAAATTTTTGACGTTATTGTTTTTAATGTTCAAAGAAAAGCATACTTGTGGAATCTAGAACTTCAGTTATTGTTCTAAATACCGTGGATGATTATAATTTTTTAAAAGTTACTTGTTGTAATGTTTAAGGGAAGGGTAATTTTGGGCAATTTAGAATTTCAGCAATTACTTTTAAATATCTTGAAAGATCTTAAATTTTTGTTGAAAAGTTATTGATTCCGATATTTAAAGGAAAAAAGGGAAATTTGCGAAGTTTAGAATGATCCCGGCGGAGGTTCGAGTCCTCCCTCGGGCATGGATGTGTGTGTTTGTCCTTAGGATAATTTAGGTTAAGTAGTGTGTAAGCTTAGGGACTGATGACCTTAGCAGTTAAGTCCCATAAGATTACACACACATTTGAACTTTTTTTTTAAGTTTAGAACTTCAGTCAATATTAAAAAAACTGCATAATTTTAATACTTATAAAACTATAGGTTTTGATGTTTTAAGAAAGAGAAGGTATGAATTTTCTGTATACCTGTTAATGCCTTTTAAAGTAAGTAAATCAATAAATATTCTGATACTATGATCAGCCGCTCATCACACCAGAACCGTTGTGTTCTAGCTTGACCAGCTTAAAAGGTTACGTTTCCCTTTCGAATCCTTGAGAGAAGGTTCTACTACGTGTACAACAATAATCCCGCTCCTCTGTACTGAGGTATTAGCATTACCATTCTTTCTATGTTCACTCGCGAAATTAAGCATTCAGGTGGTATATACACTGTCTGACGAAAAAAGTGAAGTATCCAGAAGACATGATCAGATGTCAACGTAACTTCGTAGACGTACGCAGTCGGCGGAGGAGTAAATGAAGCTGCAACTCTCTATGACTGGTGGGACGGCCACCACAGTGCACTAGTGCCATGGGTCTTAGTGTTGTTGTCAGATCTGATAGTTTATATAGGGAACGAGAACAGCGTCAGATGTTGGCCTATCACTAAGAACAACGCAAATACGCGCGAACTAAGTAAGACAGCATCGTCACCACCAGACGGCGCTTGAAAGAGGTCTTCGGAGGCTGGCTGGTCGAATCCGGGCACTTTCGTGGTCAGAACGGGTTGACCGCAGTACTCGCCATCAACGTTCCAGTCGGCCACGTCTGGCCACCACTTAGACGACCGCCGTATTGGCCACCAAGCCCATCGTAACCCTTTAACATCTGAACCTGCCCTCGGAGAACAAGTAATGCACTCCCTGGAACACTCTGCGTCATCCCCCACCATTGGCGGAGACAATCAGCAGCTTGACTAGGTGAAACACGGCTAGGCGATCGCTCTAAAGGCGCGGTCACACGCGCTGGGAAAGTGACGCCTCACCTCGCGGCACAGTGCACTTTCTGCCGTGCCACTATACTTTCAAACATCCATAGAAAATACAAAATGGTTCAAATGGCTCTGAGCACTATGGGACTTAACATCTATGGTCATCAGTCCCCTAGAATTTAGAACTACTTAAACCTAACTAACCTAAGGACAGCACGCAACACCCAGCCATCACGATGCAGAGAAAATCCCTGACCCCGCCGGGAATCGAACCCGGGAACCCGGGCGTGGGAAGCGAGAACGCTACCGCACGACCACGAGATGCGGGCTAGAAAATACAAAAGAACGGCACTTTGAGAAATACAACATTCACGATCAAAAATAATGACAGGAAATAAAATAATCGAGCAAGTAAGTCATTTTGACTACCTGGGAACCGACTTTTTTTGGTAGTAATGAAGATAGTAAAAGAGCGAAATGTCAGGGTGTCTGTGGAAAAACGGCAAGTACATTTCACGAAAAGACAACTGAAGGAACGATACTGAAGTTCTGTAAAACAGCGGTCTCCCACTGCTACTTTATGAATCTGTGGTTTGGATAGGAAACATGGAATGCATAAGCTGACTATTGAGGTCAGAAATGAACTTCCTCAGACCAGTTAAGGGATTTTTACTAGAAGTTATTGGAAATGAGTTGAAATAATTGCAACAAAAGAAGAAAATCGATACATATAACCGAAAATGGAAAGAACATGAAAACAGAATGCGACAAAGAAGATAACATTATAAAGTATTTCATTCTATAATTAACGTGGTAAGGGGACGCTAGTCGGCGTAGGAAATAATGATGCTAAGAAACCGGAATACGTTAATCAACCCTAATCCTTCAATCTAGATGATGATGATGATGATATCCCGAGAAACTGCCTCTGTTGCTTCATTTTTATTCTTCAGAGGCCAGAAACAAAATAAAAATCTTTCGGTGAAAAAATGCATACAGAGGCCTACATATTAAGTTTTCAATAAACACCTTTTTAACTTCGTCCACATACTGAGTCCACAAACCGTAAATTCTTTTGCGTGTTTCGGCAACTGTCTCAATTTGCTGCAACATTTTCTGTTACGTCCCTATGTTTAATCTTATTCTTATAATCCAATAGTTTCGTGTCCCACTACACAGGAGAAAACCTGACTGAATAAATGAGTTGTTTGACCGGTCCACAGAGATTTGTCATTTTTCAGTACTGACATTTTCGTACCGGTATTAAAACCTTTACAGTTCGTGGCAATTACGGTCTAAGACATGGCTAGGTGATCGCTCTAAAGGTACGATCACACACACTAGGAAAGTGACGCCTCGCCTCGCGGCATAGTGCACTTTCTGCCGTGCCACTAAAACTGATTACGGTACTTAATCAGAAGTCGTTCGTCAAGTCCCAGGCGTACGTTTCTGCTAACGCCACAACTGCGTCTGGAGTGGTGCCGTGAAGGGGAAACCCGAACTGCTGAAGAATGGCGTCGCACTGTGGTCAGTGATGTGTCTGTTTCCTCCACTACGCCGGATGACCATCGTCGGCAACTATGGTGGTTACCCCGAGAGATATCCCTTTCTTTCCGTATTTTGGAGAGAGATAGCGGCGTCACTCCTCGCGATATGTTGTTGGGAGCCATCTTGTATGACTTCACGTCATGGCAGTTATTGACTTCTGCGCCCGCAACGATACGTCACGGTAGATATTGTATTACCTTTCATGCGACAGGGTCCTGGTGCCATTTTTCAACAGGACGATGTTAGTCCATAAACTGCACCGTGTACGTATCTACATACTTCCTCCCTGGTAATCAGGTGGTCCCACGGCCACCAATATCCACAAATGGCTCTGAGCTCTATGGGACTTAACTTCTGAGGTCATCAGTCCCCTAGAACTTAGAACTACTTAAACCTAACTAACCTAAGGACATCACACACATCCATGCCCGAGGCAGGATTCGAACCTGCGACCGTAGCGATCTCGCGGTTCCAGACTGTAGCGCCTAGAACCGCTCGGCCACTCCGGCCGGCCAAGATCCCCAGATCCGATCATCTCGGACGTAAACTCCGTTCCATTTCCAGTATCCGGGATCTCAAAACCAGTTGCTCGCCTCAGAATGGAATACAACGGCTGTGTGGCACCCTTCTCTACCGAATCACTGGATGCACCCCAGCCGCAGGAGGTGCAACGGCATACTGACAAGTGGGCTCACGCTGCCAAGTTCTTTAGAAATTTGGCTCGATATTTTAATCTCTGAAGTAACATCAAATACTCTCTCAACAATGGAAGTTTCATTTTGTTTCCTCCTTCCCTTTATCGTGATTAACTTTTTTTGTCTCGCAGTGCGTATTAGAATCTCATACGTTTGCGCTGTTAACCAGAACTGTATTGTTACTTACATGTTCCACAAAAAATTGGGACGATTTTTTATTGAAATGTTGTGCAACGAGTCAATTTACAGAATATGTACACATGTTTAGATTGACTTGATGTTTATGTCGTCTCCATTTAGAAGTTCCTAAATGACGGTCTTACCTAAATTTAACATTCGTTAACACATTATTTTTCAGTCTTACTAAATGAAGTTCTTCTTACAGCCTACCAGTTTTTGGTTAAAAATTCCTCTATGGAGTAGAAGAAATGATTTTCGGTTAGACTTAAATTTTACTACATTTTCTGTCAGAGATTTTATGTTATTGGCCTCGTGATCAAAGATTTTTGTTGACGTCATACTGAACTGCTTACAGAGCCGCTGAGGACAAAGCTCACTATTTCTTCAAGTGCTATAAGTGTGGACATCGCCATTCTTCTCAAATTGTGATTGATTATTTATGACAAATTTCATTAGCGAATATATGTATTATGTGAGTACAGTTAGAATATCACTCTTTGAAGATGTCTCAGGAGAAAACCGAATATAACTCTTACTGCTCGCTTTTGGCAATTAATAGGTTCTGAGTGATTAATTGCCCAGAAAAACATTCCAGAAGGCATTATTAACTGGAAATTTGTAAAGGAGACTGATTTGTTTATTTTAAAGACTATCAATTGTATGAAGAACAAAATGGAATGAACTTAATTGCTTTAGTACCTAAATAATATATTTATTGCTCTTCAAGTTTTTTTCCACCAGTATGTACTCACAATAATTTGGAACATTCTACCGTGTTTCTCACTACTCCGCATTTGATGCCTCAGTTGTCGGCTTTACTATTTGTTGTGCAGATCTGGATATATTGTGTTACCTCGAAATTAAAGGGGAGTCCATTTTCAGAGAAAAATTTAATAATTTTTTAAATGTATGTAACAATACCTTTTTTTGCTTTTTTCTAAAGGGATTTATAATAGCGTTGGTATACTCTGCAAAAAGTACCAATTCTGTTTGATCAATGTTATGTACACGGTCGTTAAGATATTACAGAATATTATTTTGGGGGGATGCACAGCCTGAACGAATTTTGAGAATTAAAATTTGGCCCAAGTAGGCCGTAATCTGTTTATCACCCGTGCAATTGGCCAATTACATCGCTTGGGTCTTTTTCAAGCACATATTTAAAGCTTTACGTGAAGCTTAAAATACACTACTGGCCATTATAAATTGCTACAGCAAGAAGAAATGCAGATGATAAATGGGTATACATTGTACAATTACAATATATTAGAACTGACGTATGATTACATTTTCACGCAATTTGGGCGCATAGATGCTGAGAAATCAGTACCTAGAACAACCACCTCTGGGCGTAATAACGGCCTTGATACGCCTGGGCATTGAGTCAAACAGAGCTTGAATGGCGTGTACAGGTACAGCTGCCCATGCAGCTTCAACACGATACCACAGTTCATCAAGAGTAGTGACTGGCGTATTGTGACGAGCCAGTTGCTCGGCCACCATTGACCAGACGTCTTCAATTGGTGAGAGATCTGGATAATGTACTGTCGAGGGCAGCAGTCGAACATTTTCTGTATCCAGAAAGGCCTGTACAGGACCTGCCACATGCGGTCGTGCATTATCCTGCTGAAATGTAGGGTTTCGCAGGGATCGAATGAAGGGTAGAGCCACGTGTCGTAACACATCCGAAATGTAATGTCCACTGTTCAAAGTGCCGTCAACGCGAACAAGAGGTGACCCAGACGTGTAACCAGTGGCACCCCAAACCATCACGCCGGGTAACACGCCAGTATGGCGATGACGAATACACGCTTCCAATGTGCGTTCACCGCGATGTCGCCAAACACGGATGCGACCATCATGATGCTGTAAACAGAACCTGGATTCATCCGAAAAAAATGACATTTTGCCATTCGTGCACCCAGGTTCGTCGTTGAGTACACCATCGCAGGCGCTCCTGTCTGTGATGCAGCGTCAAGGGTAACCGCAGACATGGTCTCCGAGGTGATAGACCATGCTGCTGCTAACGTCGTCGAACTGTTCGTGCAGATGGTTGTTGTCTTGCAAACGTCCCCATCTGCTGACTCAGGGATCGAGACGTGGCTGCACTTTCCGCTACAGCCACGCGGATAAGATGCCTGTCATCTCGACTGCTAGTGATACGAGGCCGTTGGGATCCAGCACGGCGTTCCGTATTACCCTCGTAAACCCACCGATTCCATATTCCGCTAACAGTCATTGGATCTCGACCAACGCCAGCAGCAATGTCGCGATAGGATAAACCGCAATCGCGATAGGCTACAATGCGACTTTTATAAGAGTCGGAAACGTGATGGTACGCATTTCTCCTCCATACACGAGGCATCACAAAAACGTTTCACCAGGCAACGCCGGTCAGCTGCTGTTTGTTTATGAGAAATCGGTTGGAAACTTTCCTCACGTCAGCACGTTGTATGTGTCGCCACCGGCGTCCACCTTGTGTGAATGCTCTGAGAAGCTAATCATTTGCATATCACATCATCTTCTTCCTGTCGGTTAAATTACGCGTCTGTAGCACGCCATCTTCGTGGTGTAGCAATTTTAAAGGCCAGTAGTGTATGTGCTCGAAACTGACCCAGAGTTGAAACGGTAATTTCAGGGATACTAAACACATCACCGCCTACTTTGACCATGTTTTCTTTCTCAAATGTCTTTGAATTATATAATAAATAGGAGTGGAGCCGGAATGAACCTCGTGAGACTCTCGTAGGGATTTATTCAAAGTCTGTAACGTTTTCTTTCCTCCCAAATTTGTTTTAGCACAATTTTTTGCATCCTTCTTACGAAGTACGATGCAAGCTAACTGTTAAGTTATTGTAAGAGAGACGGCCGAAGTGGCCGTGCGGTTCTAGGCACTGCAGTCTGGAACCGCGAGACCGCTACGGTGGCAGGTTCGAATCCTGCCTCGGGCACGGATGTGTGTGATGTCCTTAGGTTAGTTAGGTTTGAGTAGTTCGAAGTTGTAGGGGACTAATGACCTCATAAATTGAGTCCCATAGTGCTCAGAGCAATTTGAACCATTTTTTGCAAGAGAATAACATGATCCACACAATCAGACGTCTTGTACGGATCACAAAAGGTACCAACTGGTGATGGTGGTTTCGTCACACGAAAAAGCAAATAATCAGATGTGTTTCTTGCAAGAGAAGGATTCTCCTTTGTTGATGTCTACGAGCAAGAGGCCTCTGCTTACAGATGTGATACCAGCACGGAGTCTTAGTTGTTGCCTCGCCGGTGGTAACACTGGAGAGGCTGCCAGTTCGGAGCGGCGTCAAGTTTGAAACTCTTGGCTCGCCAGGGAGATGCGGCCGGAGGTGGTGGCGTCAGAGCAGGGGGGTGGGGGGGGGGGGGGGCTGGAGCGGGCGCGCCTTGGCGTCGCAGCCTCCTGCCACCTCCCGCAGCCTCCCGCCGCCGCCACTGCCCCTTTCACGGCCCCCTGAAAGGAAACTTATTTTCTTTTCAATCCGCGCCGCCGGGGTCAGAGCGCTAAACTCATTCCGCTAATGCCTCGTTACCTGCCGCGCCCGGGCGCCTCCGGCGTTCTTCGCTTTACAAAACTTGTCGCGCCGCGCCAGCAGCCATCGCGGAACGCCCACGCGGCCTCCCGACCGCCACGAAAGGCTGGGGGTGGCCCTCATAATGCTGATCCAGCCTCTTGCCTACAGCTCCACCTCACAGACTACCAAGCTCCTGCACGAAGCTGATTTCGTCTATCAAGAAAGCGCAACGATTTTGGCAACTCTCGGTAACTTCGAAATCTTTTAGAGAGGTCCGACATTTCCGGAGTAGTTCAAAAATGTATAATACTTTTACAATCAAGTTCATCTTAAGCGTTAGTGTTAGGTAGCTGCGTCACATCTTCCATCACATGCTAGGACACTACCCAGGTATTTAAATTTTTTAGTCTCTTTAATAAGATATCTGCCAATATCCTAGTTACTCCCTCTGCACCACAACATACACTATTGGCCATTAAAATTGCTACACCACGAAGATGACATGCAACAGACGCGAAATTTAACAAACATAAGAAGATGCTGTGATATGCATATGAGTAGCTTTTCAGAGTATTCACACAAGGTTGGCGCCGGCGGCGACACCTACAACGTGCTGACATGAGAAAAGTTTCCAACCGATTTCTCATACACAAACAGCAGTTGACCGGCTTTGCCTGGTGAAAAGTTTTCAAAATGGTTCAAAAGGCTCTGAGGTCATCAGTTCCCTAGAACTTAGAACTACTTAAACCTAACTAACATAAGGACATCACACACATCCATGCCCGAGGCAGGATTCGAACCTGCGACCGTAGCGGTCACGCGGCTCCAGACTGTAGCGCCCAGAACAGCACGGCCACTCCGGCGGGCTGAAACGTTGTTGTGATGCCTCGTGTAAGGAGAAGGAATGTTTACCATCACGTTTCAGCCTTTGACAAAGGTCGGATTGCAGCCTATCGCGATTGCGGTTTCTCGTATCGCGACATTGCAGCTCGCGTTGGTCGAGATCCGATGACTGTTAGCAGAATATGCAATCGGTGGCTTCAGGAGGTTACTACGGAACGCCGTGCTGGATCCCAACGACCTCGTATCACTAGCAGTCGAGATGACTGCCATCTTATCCGCATGGCTGTAGCGGATCGTGCAGCCACGTCTCGATCCCCGACTCAACAGATGGGGACGTTTGCAAGACAACAAACATCTGTACGAACAGTTCGACGACGCTTGCAGCAGCACGGACTATCAGCTCGGAGACCATGGTTGCGGTTACCCTTGACGCTGCATCACAGACGGGAGCGCTTGCGATGGTGTACTCAACGACGAACCTGGGTGCACGAATGGCAAAACGTCATTTTTTCGGATGATCCAGGTTCTGTTTACAGCATCATGATGGTCGCATCCGCGTTTGGCGACATCGCGGTGAACGCACATTGGAAGCGTGTATTCGTCATCGCCATACTGGCGTATCACCTGGCATGATGGTATGGGGTGCCATTGCTTACACGTCTCGGTCACCTCTTGTTCGCATTGACGGCACTTTTGAACAGTGGACGTTACATTCAAGATGTGTTACGACCCGCGGCTCTACCCTTCATTCGATCCCTGTGAAACCTTACATTTCAGCAGGATAATGCACGACCGCATGTTGCAGGTCCTGTACGGGCCTTTATGGATACAGAAAATGTTCGACTGCTACCCTGGCCAGCACGTTCTCCAGATCTCTCACCAATTGAAAACGTCTGGTCAATGGTGGCCGAGCAACTGGCTCGTCACAATACGCCAGTCACTACTCTTGATGAACTGTGGTATCGTGTTGAAGCTGCATAGGCAGCTGTACCTGTACACGCTATCCAAGCTCTGTTTGACTCAATGCCCAGGCGTATCAAAGCCGTTATTACGGCCAGAGGTGGTTGTTCTGGGACTGATTTCTCAGGATCTATGCACCCAAATTGCGTGAAAATGTAATCACATATCAGTTCTAGTATAATATATTTGTCCAATGAATACCCGTTTATCATCTGAATTTCTTCTTGGTGTCTCAATTTTAATGGCCAGTAGTGTATAATATTTTTACAATCAAGTTCATCTTAAGTGTTAGTGTTAGGTAGCTGTGTCACATCTTCCATGACGTGCTAGGACACTACCCAGGTATTACACTTTTTACTCTGTTTAATAAGATGTCTGGTATTATCCTAGTTACTTCCCTCTTCTCCACAACATAGATATTCCGTCTCCTCAAAATTCATTTTCAAACTCCACTTTTTCACTCTTCCAACAATTTCCTAAACGTGTAAGGTATATCTTCATCGTTTCCTGCATCGATGTGATCATCAGCAAACAAATGTGTGTAGATGCACTGGTTCCCTGCTCCAGTCTCCAGTCCCCATGCCTATGCACTTTCTACACTTTCCTTAAATTGCTCCGGGCAAATACTGGGATTGTTCCAGTGAGAGGGATGGACTGTTTCCTTCCCCATTCTTGCAACAATCCGAGGTTGTCCTCCATCCCCAATGACCTCGATGTCGACGCGACGTGAAACCCTAATGTTCCTTCCTTGAACTAGATCACAGCGCAGGTACGTGGAGTAACTCCACTTACTGGATTTGACGGTAACTTAATAGAAGTACAAGAAAAATTCACACCAGTCGTTCGTTCAAACGTTTGCCGTTGAAGGCTTGTCGAATACAATGTAGAACATGGAAGAGATGAGGTACATTGTACTGACACAAACCTTCAACTAGAGACGATTAACTGATTAACTCAACACTCGGTGTGCAAGCCAATAATGTGGCATTATAGAATGTGATATATTTGTATTTTCTCTTTATAGAGCTAACCGGTATCCTAAACATAATGACTTTTCGTTGTTAAGGACATTCTGTTAACCTAGTTGGAATATGCACAACAGCCGGTTTGTCTGTGGGCGCATGCGTACAAAATGTAAGCTTTCCTTTTGTCTAGACGATAAAATGACAAGATCATTAACAAAATAGTTTCTGTTCCGCTCAAGACAGATCGCAAGTTGTGGAAGTTAACGTCACGCAATGCTTATTCTAGGTTTTCAGTTTTCCCTAATTAAAGAAATGAAAGCAATATATATATTACCCAACTCCACTTCACTCTTACTTTCACGTCACGAACTGAAAATCGATTAATAAGCCAAATACGTAGGGATATTTCGTATTTTTTTTTACTTATCTTCGGAACGGAAGATTGTCTAGACATTTATGATTATCTTTCTGTTCGGTAGTGGGGGCTACTAAATTATTGTTGTACAGTATTGTTGTTGTTTTTGAAAATATTTTCTTTGCTTATCTGATTTTTACTTTCGTTTTACGTGTTTTACAAATGCTATTCTGACTTTATTACTTCCGTCATACCTAGGTCAAAGTTACGACTCAGTCATCAATAAACATTAGTGGAATGTTCACGAACAGAGTTGATGGCCTCAGGTGGAACAGAATGGGCAATAACAAAAAGCTGGTCAGTTCCTCGTGGTGACACGCTATTCTTCCATTACACGCAATGCTTCTCTCTAAAGCTCCTAACGATCGGCGGCTACAATAAACGGTAGTCTGAAACCCCGTGCTTGAACTGTCCTTGGTACATTTACATAAGAAACAGGACAAACCCGAGTCTGCTACATTCATTTCATATGGAACTGGCATCACCTCAGGATTTCAGCTGAGGAATCCAAAATATTCTTACCAAAAAAATTGGCAAGGTCGACTACGGACTTTCAGAGCAGTGTGCCTGTTTCCTTTCAATTCCGCATGTAGCCAGGCTTCACGCTTTCACATTGCGTCCACGAGCGACTATTTCAAGCCTCTGAGTTGAAGCTACATAGGTAACTATTTTAAAATATCATCACTTGGTACTTTTACCAAGTGTAAAAGTCTGTATTGTCCCATTTTGAGTAGTCGTAAAAAAACGTTATTGCTAATGCTTTCAGAAAGTAAATGCATATTTACTTTTTTCTTGAATGATGATACTTTTGTATTTCTTGATCCGACACGATATGGACGCTCCTTTTCATCCCTAAGACGTTCGACGGGCTGTTATTATGACAGTCTCGTCCAATAAACCCGACTGGCGTTTCTCGCGCCGCCGTGCAATCACCCTTGACTGTAGACGGGAGCGTTAAAATAACGAAAAATGTCCAGACAAGCCTTTTCTATAAGAATCTGTGTTCATTTCACCATCGACCAAATCAAATTGCCCGCATCATTACCAGTTGAAAAGCCCAAAACACCGAGCGAGGTGCCGCAGTGGTTAGCACACTGGATTCACATTTGGGAGGACGACGGTACAAAACCTGCGTCCAGCCATCCTGATTTAGGTTTTCCGTGATTTCCCCAAATCACTTCAGGCAAATGCCGGGATTATTCCTTTGAAAGGGCACGGCCCATTTTCCTTCCTCGTCCTTCCCTAATCCGATGGGACCGATGACCTCGCTGTTTGGTTCCCTCCCCCAAACCAGCTAACCAACCAACCTAGCCCCAAACCCACACATATTCTCAATTTCGTTGTCACCACAGAACAGTTGAATATCGTTCACCAAGTATTAGTTAGATACGCTAGCTCGATTGCCTTATCACATTCTGTGCCCTATCTCGGCATGGAACTTCCTTACAGAGCACCTAAGATCAATGACAAGCTAGGAAGGAATCGCCTGAAGCTCGACCTAAAGACGTCATGTTACCGTTTTCATGGAAGCGACTACATAAGGGGATATGAAAAGGAATTATGCCCCTGATCCCCATAGTCACACGAGGAAATTAATGATAGTAAATTTCCCGTTAGAAATCCTTTCTCAAGTGACAGAATGATGGGGATTACATAAACCCGCAACAGCTTAAAAATCAAGATACGAGGGACGCTCAATAAGTAACGCAACACATTTTTTTCTCTGCCAGTTTCGGTTGAAAAATTGTGGAATTTGTTATGGCACACAGTAGAAAATTCCCTTTTCAGTTCCTATAGTTTAAATTGGTGGCAGCCAAACGTAACCTTCAAAATGGCGTCTGTAAAGGTGGTGTGTTCCAGAGACCTGTCATTGAGTTTCTTCTGGCGTAAAACCAGACCATCGCAGATATTCATAAGCTCTTGCCGAATGTCTACGGAAACCTGACAGTGAACGAAAGCACGGTGAGTCGTTGGGTGACGTGTTGAGTGACGTGTTGCAACAAAGTCGCGCAAACCTTTCCGACCTCCCGCGTTCCGGCCGGCCGCATACACCTGTACCCTTGCCATGTTGGAACGTGCGGACAACCTCATTAGAAGTGCTCGATGGATCGCAATCAAACGTCTAGCTGCAGAACTGGACGTTTCTGTTAGTAGTGCTGACACAGTAACGCACCAATTGGGGTACTCGAAAGTGTTTGCCCGCTGGGTTCGTCGCAGCGTAGCAGAAAACATAAGCACCAACGAACGAGCATTTCTGCTGAATTGCTTGCGCGTTACGAGGGTGATAGTTACAAATTTTTGTCGTACATCCTCACAGGATCCAATATTGTGCATTAGGATGGTAGCATGCAGACATGCAGGTCTTCCCAGTTAGGTGGTGTAAGGGCGTCGCATTGAATGGGCATTACGTTGAAAAATATGGTTTTGTAGCCAAAAGAGTAGGGAATAATATAGTGTATTGGAATCATGAATAAACCCACCCTGCTTTCAGTAGAAAAGTGTTGCATAACTTATTGCATGTCCCTCGTACATCCAATTAACATTTACCTTTCATCCAGCTGTCTTGAGCAGTAGCATTCAGCATGTCATATGTGAAAAGTTGGAATTGTGTGTCACTTGATAGGGGCTGCTGGTTGGCAGTGAGCCTGTTCAAGGTACTTCACTGTGTCATTTTCGGTTTCTCTGTGATCTGCGAGTGCCTGAACACCAACTTTCGTACCACTAAAGGCCTTTAGATACGACCACAAGCTCTTCCGGTGTCGTAGAGCGCTTTTCCCGCCGTTCAACAAACTAAGATGACAGCAGTACCTTGTGTCGGAGTGATGGCAAAGCGTCACTGAGAAAAAAAATAGAATGAGTCTTTAGGCCGTTTCAGACTTCAGGCGCTGGAACTAATTAAACTTCCGGCGAGAGAGGAAAGTGGAGGTCGGAGGTGAGGCGGCCGACACTCGGACACCGCAACCCGCCCCCTCCCCACTCCGGTCACTGCTTTGTCGCTGGACGGCACTGCCCTCGCCCGGGGCCCCCGCTCAGGAGAAAAGAACACCGAAAGGCGAGCGCCCTGCGGTTTTTCCGATAGCGCCCTCCACGTCTTCACTCTTACACGGCTGACAGCGTCCCCACGGCCAGGTCGTTCCGCTGTACGGCGACGAAATGGCGGGGCGCCGTAAAAATGCGGCCGAAACACGTCGTAAAACACGTCACGCTCGGATTGCTGCGGTCTTCACACTAGTGGGTGACACTTTCATGGAACACTGTCAGGCGATGGGGGCCGACTGTGGATCACGCGTTTCTCGATGTTCCTCTTCTGAGTGCTCCAGAATAAGTGCGATTTGTACAGTTGTTCTTTTTGCCCTCATCTAGGCTCGGCCCTCAGAAATCCTTACTTTCCCTCTTCATTTTATTCGGAAAAATGTGAAAAGCAGCTCAACCAATTTTTAAAGTCACGTATATGTTAACCTGCTAAAGTAGAAACGTGCTATTAAAAACATTCTCAGTCGATACCAAAATTTCATTTATTATTCCTGACCCTTATTAACACTCGAAATAAAGATAATAATGTAATCTACTCAAATGGAACTATATCGATTTCAATAACATACATTTCTCGGTGATAGGCCAATGGAAGATGCACTCTTCCCCACAATTTTGGCAGCTTATCTAATGGTCGTAACATCGCGTGGAAAATGGAATCGGAACCGATACCGCAACTTTTGATTCCTTCAGCTGCTGCACACACATTTAATACCTTTGTTCGCCGCGTCAAAGAAAAAAAAAACTTTTGATCAAAGGTAATATTGTAGAGGAGCACTTGAGAAACTGTACACTCATTTTCGTTGATAAACAAGAAACTGAGGTGTCGAAAGTAAAAAGATAGTATGGGTTGGTATATATCCTTAGGCTCTCAATCTCTAACAGCTGTGTCTGAAATAAACTACACAGAATTTACAGCTACGTAACGGAAGGTCATTTATAAGGACTACGTCTCCAGCCTAGACCCACGGAAATGTCAAATCGTTGAATTTAATCTTCTGAAAGTTAATAATGCAACTAATCTTGTGTCGTATCCTTACTAAACTAACGAACTCTCCATTTTCTGCTTAGAAATAAAGCACTGGTGCTTTCTGTTAAAAAATTAAAGGAACAAATACATGAGATAACTTGGTCTTGTTTTAGCTATTGTCACTTCATGTTTCCACTTCATAATAACAATAGTGAACTGAAACAACTTTTGACGGGTTGAAATCATTCGTGGTTTTTTTACTCTAGTACAACCCAGTGTCTAGTCCACATACGGAGTCTCTACGCTCTCCCGACGGACCAATTCTGCTGTTGCTGCCTCGCTACAGTCAGCACAATTTCTACGCCTGGTTTTATTTCGGTGGATCTGCCACTTGTCACGTCTAGAGATCAATTCCGCTGTACACAGGGGTTCCTCGATAGTTTTGATCAGATATGGTGTATAATGGTTCCTTCTTGTATAGCATGCAGAAAACGAAAAGTGACTATCTAGTGCCGGCCGCGGTGGCCGTGCGGTTCTAGGCGCTGCAGTCCGGAACCGCGGGACTGCTACGGTCGCAGGTTCGAATCCTGCCTCGGGCATGAGTGTGTGTGATGTCCTTAGGTTAGTTAGGTTTAACTAGTTCTAAGTTCTAGGGGACTGATGACCTAAGATGTTAAGTCCCATAGTGCTCAGAGCCATTTTTTTGACCATCTAGTCTTTTTCAGACAAACGAAGAAACCGGATGCAGCAATAGCTACAGCGAAACAGTTGCTCAAAAATAGCATCCTATCCGAATAAATGCCATCATGAATCAAATTATCTTCCCCGAGACACTAAACTAAACATTACTGTCGCTGATGAGGGGGCGTGTATATGTCACATTCAGATAGTGCTGCACTATCTGACAAAATCAATTATCGTATTTACGGGTGTAAAACATTTCAACATTTCAATTATTCGTAGCAAATGAAAAGTTGTATTATAAACAAAACTTACAGCAGCGTATTGTGCCAGTATCAGAAAGAAATAACCGATATCACAGTAAGGAGGATGTAATCATATTAACAGGAACTGTATGAACATATTTGTGCCACGGAACACATGTAATCTTATTGAACAAAAAACAGTACAGCACAGCATCAGAGATTAGTGTCTTTTTTGTCGAATGCTAACAGCATTCCTATCAATGGGTCCGTCAAGAAATATCACTTACGAGTAAATCACACCGTTTTTTTCTGTAATTCCGGTTGTTAACGATGATAATACCGTATCATTTGTAATATAGACGTTCGTAATCACGCACATGATGTACACAAAGTATGAATCATCTAATCATGGAAAACTGTAAACCTTGTTCCAGTGTCCAATCACGGCATTTCCCCGAACTCACGAGGAGAACACGTCAAGTGTTCGGCCATAACCCGATTTTCCCGGAAACTTCACTCAGTGGAAGAGGAGCAGAAATAAACGAACGCGTGTCTGGGCTTATCCGCAGCTACTTGACTATTTCCAAGAAAACGACAGTAAAAATTTTCGAAGTAATTTAGATGCCTTTTACCGCGCAGTCAGCGCCGCTGAACTGGTCGCGACCATTCACTTTCGCGTCCCGTGTTTATTTTATTTTTTTCATTCCTCTACCCATGTCCGGGGAAGGTTAGTACATGAATATTTCCTATCATGTTAGAAGACATAAGGGCATTATATCAATTGTAAAATTACATCCGGATATCACAACAACTTTCATACATTAATTACATGATATATACGTGTGTATGGAGCTCGCAGGGATTTCAGTCTCTCTAAATTACCATATTCTTGTATTTCAATCTTCTTAATTCGTATATTTCATTATTATATTTACTCTTCAGGAAGATATTCTTCATTCTCTTGGATGATACCGATCGTAGATTTAATGCGTTGGAAATAATTTCGATGCAAGTTACGCAAACGGATCACTTTCACGAAAACTGTTGCTTGCAGTTGATTATGAATCAAGATACACTAGACGAATTCCACCGAATTCAATTTAAAATAATTTTTGTGTCGATCTATTGTTTTTCTTTTTTATATTTTTAAAGCGTTCACTAGACATAGACGAATAAGGACAACGTTATTTCGATATACATTGGAAACCATTCGATTAGTAATCTTCTGTAGATATAGATAAATAAATGAAAAATAAAAATGAAAGTCATAATCGGGTGTCGAACACAGGGTGCAAAAGCGTGAAACCACATCGCTAGCGCCGGCCGGAGTGCCCGAGCGGTTCTAGGCGCTACAGTCTGGAACCACGCGACCGCTACGGTCGCAGGTTCGAATCCTGCCTCGGGCATGGATGTGTGTGCTGTCCTTAGGTTAGTTAGGTTTAAGTAGTTCTAAGTTCTAGGGGACTGACGACCCGAGATGTTAAGTCCCATAGTGCTCAGAGCCATTTGAACATCGCTAGCCACTGTACCACCCTGTACCACCGCTTCAGGCGAACTATTTTCTATCGAAAAGGCACATCAAGTACATCTAAAATTTTTACCGTAGTCTTCTCAGAAACAGTCGAATATCTACGGATAAGACTAGACACGTGTTCGCTTATTTTGACCCCTCTTCCACTAAGGGGAGTTTTTCGGAAATCGGATTATGTCTCTTTCCGTGTTCTCCCCGTCACCTGAAAATATCGCTGGTTCAACGACGAGACACGTACGCGGCATACGTTGTAGAGCACAATTCGACACTGTCATATTTGAGGTAATGGGTTATGAACGGAGTATTTCAAAACACTCGGGCAGTTCTCCAGCATAGAACACTGCTGTCAGTTCCGTGGCGCCACACATTGCTGACTAATCTGATTTAATGTTTTGTATCAGTCTTCGGCGTCCGCGTATCGGATATAGTGGTTTGGCGCCTTGTCGGACAATGGCAGGCTAATTTAATTCGATTGAAACAAATGACGGCGAAACGTAAACAACCGTATAGCCTCTCCCGTTTTCATGGTACTCCCAACTCCGGACGTCACATTCTGGACCTTACAAGCGTCTCTTAAGACAGCAGAAGGGTCTCATATGTGATGAAGTTTTTTTCAGTGCATCGTTACAACTGCCAGAAATGTCCTAAACGCTGTCATTGCCGTATTGGAAAGCGTTCACAACGTTTTGCGCACCTCTGTGTATTTTACGCAGGACCCCGAGTTTGTCAGAGTTTTCATTGTAAACATTACACTGGCCTCGGTCGTTCGCAGGGACGGCCGTGACGTTAGCGTTGACGTTGCTGGCACCAGCTGTTGCTACGGAAACGAGGCGGGCCCGGTAGCTGACATTTCAGGCGCTGCGTAGTCCTTTGGGTCACGCATTCCCCTTCGCGTTTTGGGAGGGCATGTCCCGCAGAAGTCTATGAAATTACACATGTCACTTCTGTTACGCTCAACGAACACAATATAATACTCGCAAGTATATCTGTCTTCTACCCAAAGATTGATTTTTAACGTCTTCAGAGCACTACTAGTCGTCAGTCACTGTCGCTCTCCGTTCTTTGAACTGCTTTATGCAGCCACTTGTTGCGGTCCTACAGCTTAAAGTGTACTCCAAGTCACAATGCAACTTTATATTTTTATCACATAAAAATCGCTGGGTTATAAGCGATTAGTGGCAGACACGAATCTTAGGACAGGCTGAAGATCTAATCCCGTAGCTTCGCACTTGTGGTCTTAATATTATTTCCTTAGCAACTGAGCAACATGTATGGTATGGAAGTTTCAGTTATTACAAGTGAATAGGGTAAATCGAGGCACATGAAAAGTGTGGTGTGTATCGTTACATGTTTGTTCGAATGCTGAGAAAGAGTAACAGAAAAAAAGAAAGATCTTAATAACGTACTCTCGAAGAACACATCTTTCATATGGAGAGAACCGACTCATAACAGACCAAATACCAGAAATCAAGAAAAAAAACTACAATTTTTTCTCTCATTCGTACTGCCATACACTTCACAATGATTCGTAATCTAGAGATGTTTTCTGATGTTAAGTACAAATAATTCAAACAATTATTCAGTGCAATGCGCAGCTACGTAGCTGTAAACAACGAGTTAAAGGCAAACTAGGCAAAAATAAAAGTATTGAAGAGTAGTGACAGCATACATTTTGTAAAAATGAATGTGTGTGTGCGTGTGCGTGTGTGTGTGTGTGTGTGTGTGTGTGTGTGTGTGTGTGTCTTTTCCATGCCTGCTTCTAAGCCACTGGACCGATTTCAACCAAACTTGGTACACATGTACCTTATAGTCAGGCGAAAATAGCTGTGATGGCAAGAACTACGTACATATCAAAGGGGTCTATGTCAGGGTAAGACGTAGCATGGCCCGCGGTACGTGAATTCCCAGACCTTATTCATCCAATATTTGAGGATGAGAGCTCGTAGCTTAATTGCAACGAACTTTACACATAATTTCAAGCGTCTATGAATTTTTTTCACGCTGAAAACCCCAACAAAAAGATGAAAGAAAAATGTTTCTCACTTACTACTTTCCTGCTGTTCATACAGTAAAAGTACCACTTGAGGCATGGCACTATACTTTATAATTTGTTTAATAAACACTGTAAATTGCGACATATTTTACAGATAGTATTAGCATATACTACGGAAAGTAAATGCAAAATTATACCACTATACGACACGTAGTTGAAGAGATATGACGTCATAAACAGTGAGATGCGTGAAAAACTGCCGCATCATGCAAGATGTTTAAATTTATTACTTCTTTGTTTCTACATCTATTCGCAATATATATCGCAGGCGGTATCCGCATGTGCAGCTGAATGTACCTACAACATTATGTCATTGTACGACAAATAGTGCAGGAGATATGACGTCATAAACACTAAGCACAAGGCCACAAGCTGCGTGATACCGGTGTGGAAGCACAGTTATACATAAATACCTGTGCAATGTCATGTTTCTCCACTAGTAACCCTGTTGGCAAGAAAGCAATATTGTACTGTTGGCTGCGAAAATGACAAGTCACAATTAGATTGGCGCAAAAGAGCTCTAGTGACATCCAACGTTCATATGGCACAGGAGAAGAAGTTTTTTGAAACTGCGCGTCTGAAACGTAGTAACAAGGATCACTCACTAGGCCAAGGCATTTTAGTGTGGCTGCTGTTACTGCAGTAGGTATTCTGTTAACTGTGGGGACTCTGTGGGCACCTGATGATGCTTTCTGTCTGAAACATTCCTGCCCTATCGTCCTCGGAGAGAGGTCTCACTGGTGACCGCGACCAGAACCCGCGCGATGGCGTTGCGTCACGCAAACTATGTGACGTTTTGCTCCGAAGATTTACTCGGAACTGTTTGCTGGCGGACTATGTTAATCCTGTGCGCTGCTACAACATCCAAACCAGTCTAAAAAAGATTCGCCAACCTCTTTATGACCTACAAAAAAGGGTTAAACTTGTTAGTAGTCCAAATCATTAATGGCCTGTAGTTTACTCATTTGGAGCCGCAAGAGGCGGTCTGAGATAATACGTTAGAGAAGATAACCTTCTTTGGTACGATTGCTAATGGTAACCTTTATTCTCGGTTTAGGTAATCACTGTTACCATCTTCAGATCTGTCTATCGAACTCTGAAGATGGCAATACTGATTACCGAAATCAGTTATAGAGAATAAAAGTTATTATTAGCGAGCTTGGCAAGGAAGTTTATCTTCTCTAATGAATTATTGGCCTGTAACTACTTGATTGCATTCAGGAAGATTCCCAGATCTGGCCTCTGGATTGGAAAACGTTCGCTGCTAACAGTGGTGTGGAACTTGTGTGTCTAAATGTACCAAATATGTATCTCGTAAATGTAGCTGACTGTACGTGGTCTGAGTGTGTTAGTTAGTTATACGCTCCATAGATCATTTAACGATTCTTTTAACGAAATGATGTGGAACGATTCAGTTTGGAGGATATATACACAGGATTAGTGTTAACATTAATGAACACATTATTATTTTTAGTCCCACTCATACAACTACACTTAGATATGTTACTGGCTAGCAGTATTTAAGTAGAAATTGGTTAATTGAATAGAAGTAGTTGTTCAGGAGAAATAATTTTAAATGATATATCTAAACTTGCTTCGCCACTTGTCAAATATTTTACGTTGATGGACAAATGTTAAAAAAATTTTATTTTGCTTATTTAACTCCTCTGACAGGTTTAACAATGGGTAATAAAGGTCATTTTCCGTTTAGTGTTGTAGGCACGTACGTCACTGTTCTTCTCAAATTGTGATGGATTATTAGCTATGAATTTCATTAACAAGTATATGTATTGTTACGGCGTAGTTAAAATGCCTAGTTCCTTGAAAACGAACCTACTTGACGCTCGGTATTGTACGATCAGCCTTCCTAACTCATGAGTTCCCTCAGAAAATTATTCCATACGACATTACTGAGTGAAAATGTGCAAAATTCTACAGGAGGTTGATACGTTTGTTTGCAGCATTTGCAATTATACGAAGAGCAAAAGCAGCTAAACTTAATTGTTTGAGAAGCTCAGTACTATGCTTCTTCAAGTTTTCATCAATATGAACACCCAAAAATTTGACGTACTCTATCCTACTTACTGACTCCCGCTCAAGTTCTACATCAGCAGTTTGTATTACTATTTCTTGTACAAAACTGAATGTAGTGGGTCTTTCAAAATTTAGACCCACCTAATAATTCATTGGAAAATATCATTTAACAGCTTTTCTGTTGTTCCCCTCTAATGGGATTTATTATAACACTAGTATTGTCTGCAAAAAGAGTCAATTTTGCTGGTTAAATGTTACATGGAAGATCTTTCACATAGATAAGGAACAGGAGTGGACCCAAAATTGAGCCCTGTGGGGCTCACTATGTGATATTTTTCCCCAGGCACTAAAATTTTCTACTTTTCCGACATTGTCTAACTTATTCAGTATAACTTTATTGCATTCTGTTCGTCGAGTTTGATTCAAACCAGCTCTGGGTAAAGCCATCATTTTCATAAAACGAGTTTTCTGTGAGAGTATCATGATCTACTCAATCAAACGCCTTGGAACTATCTGAAGAAATAGCAACTGGCGATATTTTATTGTTCTGTAAATAGGACACATCCATAATGAAATTTAACACTGGCCTCAGCAGCGCTGTATTGGACAGTTTGCTTACAATTTAGTCGAGTGCCTTGTGAAGCAGCTAACCGGCGTGTTCATTGTGCCCGGCTACAAGACGTGGTGGTTTCCGAGGAGCGCGCCTAATAGAGGCGGGGGCCGGCTTTGAAGTGGCTGCAGGCTGGGGGCTGGATCACCAGGAAAGTCCCGAGCCGCTGAGCCAGAACAGGCGCGGCCGGCCTTGGCCAACTTGAAGGCTGGCGCAAATAACGGCCGCGCCAGCGAAAGCAAACAGCCCGGCCGATATAGCCGGCGAGCCGCCACTTAGCTTGCACCACTCGAAATACCCGCGCCAGTAGCATCTATCGCCGCCGGTGGCCACCGCCACAAACTGGCTGCCAAGCCGATAACATTTTTCATTTCTAACTATGCACCGAGGTTTATCCAATGGAATAAAAGTTTTTTTTTCAGTTTTCTGTGCCAACATTTCCGTCTCAGAGCAGCAATTGCAGGCTGAGTCCTCAATTACTTGCTGGATGTATCCCAATCTCTGCTTTTACCCTCTACAGCTGCCTCTAGTACTATAGAAGTTCATTCATGATGTCTTAACACATGTCCTATCATCCTGTCCCTTCTTCTTGTCAGTGTATTCCACATATTTCTTTCCTCGCCGATTCTGCAGAGAAACTCCTCTTTCTTACCTTATCAGTCCATCTAATTTTCAGTTTTCTTCTGTAGCACCACATCTAAAAGGATCCTATTCTCTTCTGTTGCGGTTTGCCCACAGCCCTTTTCTTACTATCAAACAATGCTGAATTCCAAACGTACGATCTCAAAAATTTCTTCCTCAAATTAGTAGCCTTTCCTTGGCCAGGAATGCTGTTTTTGCCAGTGCTAGTCTTCTTTTCATGTCCTTGCCCCGTCCTTCATGGCTTACTTTGCTGCCTAGGTAGCGCTTCCTTAACTTCATGTACTTTGTGATTCCCAATTCTAATGTTAAGACCCTCGCTTCTCTCTTTTCTGCTACCTCTCATAACTTTTGACTTTCTAGGATTTATTCTCAATCCATATTCTGTACCCATTAGACGTTTCATTCCATGCAACACTTCCTGTAATTCTTCTGCACTTTCAGCTAATCTTGGCATTGATATCCTTTCATCCTCAATTTTAATCCCATTCTTGAACCTTTATTTTCGTCATTGCTTCTCCGGTATATCGACTGAACAGTAGGGACGAAAGACTGAAACCTCGTCTTACAGCCTTGTTAATTCCGAGCACTTCTTTCTTTGTCTTGCACTTTTATTGTTCCTTCTTGATTCATGCACATTTTGTGTATGACCCATCTTTCGGTCTAGGTTAACCCTGTTTTTCTCAGAATTTCGAACATCTTGAAACATTTTACATTGCGAACGCTTTTTCCTGGTCGACAAATCCAATGAACATGTCTCGATTTTCATTCAGTCTTGCTTCCATTACCAATCGCAAAGTCAGAATTGCCTCTCTGGTACTTTTACTTTCCCTAAAGCCAAACTGATCGTCATCCAACAAATCCTCAATTTCCTTTTCCAATCCTCTGTATTTAGCCTTGTCCGTCTTGTATGCATGGGTTGTTATGCTGTTTGTGCGATAATTCTCTCACTTGTCTGCTTTTGCAGTCTGGACGGACGATGTATTTCCGAATGTCTGATGGTATATCACCAGCCTCACACATTCTACACACCAGCATGAATAGCCGTTTAGTTTCCACTTCCCCCAAGATATTGGAAAGTCCGATGGAATGTTATCTATCCGTTCTGCCCTGTCTTAAGTCGTCCACAGCCCTTTTAAATTCTGATTCTAATTCTGGATCCCCAGTCTCTTCCATGTCGATCCTTGTTTCTTCTTCTGTCATGTCATTAGCTAAGTCTTCCCACTTCATATAGGCCTTCAATGTACTGTTTCTGCCTGTTGTTATCTCCCTTACATTTTACAATGAAATTTCCATTGTACACTTAATGTTACCGCCCTCCCTTTTAATTGCACCGAAGGGGGTACTGTCAGATAAACACAACATTACACGAAAGAACTGAGCAGAAAGCAGAAGATGTAGTAGAACCTTAGGCTGAAGAAAATAATATGCAGAAGAATGGAAAGAAGTGTTTAGGATTTACCGTCCCGTACATTATATGTTTGTTAGTGACAGAGACGGAAGGGTCGCGGAAGGAAACATGCCGCGTCCTTTTCAAAGGCGCCACGCTGCATTTGCCGTAATTGATTTAGTTAAAGCTACGGAAATCGCAATTCTCAGATAGGGATTTTAACGGCTGTTCTCCCGCGTGCGAATGTTCAGTTTCAGTCATGAATACTCTCACCCAGTCAGTAGAAAGAGTGTAACATTTTCTCAGTTAATGATTACTATTTAGAGTACCCGCAATCATTATCACTGTAGTATTGCCTATTTTTTGAACAACTGAATAGCAATTTAGAATTTCTCAGTGTTAAAAAAATCGCATTAAGCGCTCTTTTGGCTTTGATAGAAAACCAACAACGACTGATGCTCTAATCTTAAATGAGTCATTCGATTGACAAGATTCAGACTGCTTTTCCTCGCTTAGTACACAGAGCTATCAGTGTCACAGTGAGCAAGCGGGATAAACATACGAAATTAAACATTATCGAAGAAACAGCGTTTACCAGTGCTTTTGTCCGTCCCCGGTAGCTGAGTGGTCAGCGTGACAGACTGTCGATCCTAAGGGCCCGGGTTCGATTCCCGGCTGGGTCGGAGATTTTCTCCGCTCAAGGACTGGGTGTTGTGTTGTCCTCATCATCATCATTTCATCCCCATCGACGCGCAGGTCGCCGAAGTGGCGTCAAATCGAAAGACCTGTACCAGGCGAACAGTGTACCCGACGGGAGGCCCTAGCCACACGACATTTCATTTCATTTCACCAGTGCTTTTAAAGAAAACGCCCATAACAAACTGGTGTGTAAGGACAAGAAGAAAATGAAGGTAGGAACGAGAGGATGAAAAAATAAAGGTAGACAATAAGCTGCTGTAGAGAACTGTCTCTCAAATGATAGAGAACATTCTTAAACATCTCGGCGTCAGAGTAGCATTTCATCGAACACTATCTTGTATGGCCTGAGTAATGATATCAGTAACAAGATGAGCAAATCTGCAATTTCGGCTGTATATAAAACAAAGTTTGCGACCTATGATGCAAAATATAGTAAACAGACAGGAGAAAAGTTTTAGGTAAGATGGAAGGAACACAAATATGTTCTGAGATTGAGGAAATGCAACAAGTTAACGTCCAGTCGACATCGAGGTCACTAGAGACGGAGCGCATGCTCTGATCGTTTCAAGGACGAGGAAGGCAGTGTCATTCTAAAGAAACCATCACGGAATCTGGGTGGAGCGATTTAGAGAAATCACAGAAAAACCTCAATCTGGATGGCCGGACGCGAGTTTGAACCGTCGGCGTCCCGAATGCGAGTGTGACAATCACTGTGCCACCTCGCTCGGTGCAGTCGAAGTCTTGCTGCACGTAGGAAAAGTATTTTCCGCCTAGTCGAGATGGTCACCCAATATTACACCCCTAGTTCTTCACTGTTTTGAGATATGGCATTGCAGTTGCAATTCCGACGAGAAGAATAGGAGGCAACTGTTCACGGAGGAGCAGTTGATCTCTGTCACAGTCATCACCTGCTACCTTTGGAGTACGTCTTTTTCTCATACAATATCCTACGAACCACAGATGAAGGGCAACAGCCGAATTCCATATTGCTATATTTCCAAAAAGCGTTTGACAAGGTGCCTGACTACAGACTATTAACGAAGGTACGAACGTATGGAATAATCTCCCAGGTATGTGAGTGGCTCGAAGACTTCTTAAATAACAGAACCCAGTATGTTGTCGACGATGGTGAGTCTTCATCAGAGGCAAGGGTGTCGTCAGGAGTGTTCCAGGGATGTCTGACAGAACCGTTGTTGTTCTCTTTACATGCAAATGATTTGGCGAACTGAGTAGGCACCTAGCTGCGGTTGTTTGCTGATGATTTGGTGTACGGTAAGGCGACTTAGGAGGGTATAAGATGGTTTAGTCAAAATTTGTACCTTGTGTGATAAAATCCAGGAAAATGTAAGTTAATGGGGATGAGTAGGAAAAAGAATCCCGTAACGTTCGAATACAGTATTAGTGATGTATTGCTTGACACAGCCACGTCGATTAAATGTCTAGGTGTGACGTTGAAAAGTGATATGAAATGGAACGAGTATGTAAGTATTGTAGCAGAGAAGGAGAATGGTCGACTTCGATTTATTGAGAGAATTTTGGGAAAGTGTGGTTCACCTGTACAGGAGACCGCGTATAGGATGCTATCCTTGAGTGTTTTGGATCCCCGCCAGGTCGGACTAAAGGGACACATCGAAGCATTTCCGATGAGGGCTGCTAGATTTGTTGTCGGTAGATTCTATAAACACTAAATTTTTACGGAGATGATTCCGGAATTGAAATGGGAATCCCTGGAGGGAAGACGACTTTCTTTCCGAGAAACAGTGCTGAGAAAATGTAGACAGCCGGCGTTTGGAATTTGGTAATTGGTGGGAGGTTCCTATGGGACCAAATGGCTGAGATCATCGGTCCCTAGGTCTACACATCACTTAAACTAACTTAAACTAAATTACGCTAAGGACAACACACACACACACATGCCCGAGGGAGGACTCGAACCCCCTACGGGGGAAGCAGCGCGAACCGTGGCAAGGCGCCCTAGTCCGCGCGGCGGCATTTGAAACTGACTGCAGAAGATTCCGTTGCCGCCGACGTACATTTCCCGTAAAAACCAGGAAGATAAGGAAATTTGGGTCTCGTACGGAGACATGTAGGAAAGGAAATGACTAGTAGTGGCCGGCCGCTGTGGCCAAGCTGTTCCAGCCGCTACAGCCTGGAACCGCGCGACAGCTACGGTCGCAGGTTCGAATCCTGCCTCGGGCATGGATGTGTGTGATGTCCTTAGGTTAGTTAGGTTTAAGTAGTTCTAAGTCTAGGGGACTGATGACCTCAGATGTTAAGTCCCAAAGTGCTCAGAGCCATTTGAACCATTTGACTAGTAGTGGTACAGGGTACCTCGACCACGAACCACACGGTACCTTGTGGATGATGTATGTGGAAGCAGAAGTGGACGGTCTGATGATGATCGAAAACAGGCTGAAACTGGTCACCATTTTTAAATGAATGAATATATATCCAATAAAAACTGCCTTTTAATTTTTATTAAATATTCGTTGTAGATCGCAGCTGTATCCGATTAAGATTACAAAAATAATAGCTGGTCACGGAATTACGAATTTATGTCGGGATACCAATATTACTTGAGACTTTTTCACGTTTAGGTTAAGTTCCAGGTTTTCAGCCCATCTTACCACTGCATAAATACGCGAGAGAGCAGCAAAATAGTTAGAATCGAAGGCATCGATGCCGTACTGAAACGCGTGTTCTTCATAAGTGAAAATAAACTGACGTAGAATGCCTTTCTTTGGACGTTGTTTGTACAGGTAAACATCGCTGTAAGTGAGAGACACTTGTGTCTTGAGTGCCAACATCTCGGTGCCAAACTGAGGTCGATAACGTCTGGTGTCCGCATTGTACAGTGCACTGTATGCAGATGTCGAATAAGCGATTCATGGCGCGCCGTGCTATTGGTGGGCCCCGGCGTGTATAAACAGGCCAGACGCTGCTACGGCTGCGTCCTCGTTGCGGGGCGGGGGCGGCCTTTGCGCCTGGCGGCAAGCCCCCCCCCCCCCCCCCCCCCCCCCTCACTCCGGCGACAGCGACAGCTGGCGACTCTGCTCTGCTGCGCTGTTCGCTGGACGCCTCTACCGTGCTCTGCCCGGCTTGGCCCGCCGCGCTATGAATATGCATCGCCAGCCGGGCGCCGAGCAGGCCCTAGCCGCCAGATGAGCGCCTTCTCACCCGACGGTTCTGTTACCATTTTTATTGAGCTCGGCTCCACTCCCTTTGTGTGTGCTGTTCGCCCTCTGTTCACCGTCCCACCGACACACCCAGCCGCGTTTCACTGCCAGAATATACAGAAATACTGACAATTGCCGATGGCCCAGCGACAATATCTGTAGTCGCAACAAAGTGAGAGCCATGAAATAGCTGTGATACTGGCAAACAGCAAGTGAAATGATGAGTCCAAACTGAAAATTGAGCTGTCGAGTTCTGTGCACTTTGAGAAAGCAACGTAAAGCAGAGTAGTGACGTACCTCAGTATATATAATTTTCGTCAAATAAATGGTCGTAGCTCCGTCACGAGCTGCATTGAGAAGTACCTTTTATTATTTCCTGTTGGTGACTAGTCTCGGACATCTGTCCCCATTTTCAAACAATCTGTATCGTGTGACAAATCAGCCGATAGCTTGTGTACAGACACTACCCCTGCAGTGATGATCAAAGCGGCACTATTGCCGACTTACAGCAGTAACTACACGACACAAGACGCACATTAGAGAGTTCTTTAATGTCCGTCCTATGTAGTGTGCATAGTGTAGCTAACCGGATACCTCTACAGGCTTCTAACAACTTTTCTTAGAATTTTAAACATTTTACACCATTTTACGTTGTTGAATATTTCTAGGTAGACTAATCCCAAGAAGCTGTTTTTATTTTTCTTATGTGAGTCTCTATTATAAAGCATCACGCCAGAACTGCCTCTTTGATGCCTTCACCTTTGCTAAAACCGGCCTCTTCACTAGATTACAAATAACTTTCTACTCCATTCTTCTGTATATTACTCTTGACAGCAACTTTGAGGAATTATCTGTCACCTGATTGTCGCATATACTTGCCTTTATAAAAAATCTACTCAAGAAACGGAGGCAGAACACACACATAAAACACCGTTAAAATTGGCAAGCTTTTGGAGCCAGTAGTTCCTTCTTCAGGCAAAAGGGTTGAAGGAGAAGAAGGAAGGGTGAAGGAAAAGGACTAGAGAGGTCTTGGAAGAGGGGTAGATTTCGGGAAAGTCACCCAGAACGGCGAGTCAGGGGAAACTTGCCATACGGGACTAGAAGGAAAGACTGATTGTTGGGGACTGCATCGGACGAGATTCGAAAACCTAAAAGCTTAAAGGTGGAAGACAGAGTAATATGCAGACGAAGATTACTGCTTAAACATCATGCATAAGTAAATAAGAGTGAAAAGATAAGTGCATTGTACGTAACAGAGCTGGAAGGGGGTAGGTGAAAAATAGACGGGGAAGACAATAAAGATGTAGAAAACTAAAACGGAGTGAAGCAAAGAGTAGTTACAGTGAAGAAATGCTGAGACGGAAGAAATTAACGTAAATTAAGCCAGGTGGGTGGCGAGAACCTAGGACATGCTATAGTGCTAGTCCTCAGCTGCGGAGTCCTGAGAAACTGGTGTCTGGGGAAGAACGCAGATGGCGCGTGTGGTGAAACCGGCGCCGAGGTCACGGATTTAATGTTGTAGAGCATGCTCTGCAACAGGATATTGCGAGATGCCAGCATTAGCATTAGGAAGAATGGGAACAGGGAGAGGGTGTATAGATTTTTTATCTATCCAATTACATAATTTTGTCAATAATTGTTTGTTTTCGTTGTTATATACTTGCCTTTGATACTTTCGGGATTATGAGAATTACATTCTTTGGGAAGTCGACAGTACGTCTCCAGTCTCAGATCATTTGCACTAGCTTGAGAAACCGTTTGGTTACCACTTCCCCCTAGAGATTTTAGAAACTTCAAAGAATGGTATCTATCTCTTCTGGTTTATTTGTTCGCCAGTCTTCCAAAGCAACTTCAAACGCTCTAATGCAGAGTCCCTATGTCTTCCAAATCGACACCCATTTACCCTCGTAGAGGCCGACAGCGTACTCTTTACACCTGCCCACTCTCTCCTCTGAGTTTAACAGAGAAATTAGCTATGGATTTTTATTTATTCATAGGTACTGATTCCTGATTCCCGTCAAACAATAGTCTTCTAGCATCAAACATAGACATTAATTTGGGGAAAAGGTTCTGAGAATTTGTATTTGGAGCATAGCATTGTATGATAATGAAACAGGGACCATGGGAAAATAGGAACAAAAGAGATTGGAATACGTCTAGCAAACAATTGATGATATACAATGACGAGCCAAAGAGACTGGTACACTTACCTCATACCGTGTAGGACCCTCGCGAGCACGGAGAAGTGCCACAACACCACGTGGCATGGACTCGACTAATGTCTGAAGTAGTTGACACCATGAAACCTGCAGGGCTGTCCATACATCCGTAAGAGTACGAGGAGGTGGAGATCCCTTCTGAACAGCACATTGTAAGACAACCCAGATATCCTCAATAATGTACATGTCTGTGGAGTTTGGTGGCCGTCGGAAGTGTTTAATATCAGAAGAGTGTTCCTGGACTCACTCTGTAGCAATTCTGGGCGTCTGGAGTGCCGCTTGCCCTGCTGGAATTGCCCAAGCCTGTCGGAATGCACAATGGACATGAATGGGTGCAGGTGATCAAACAGGATCCTTACGTACACGTCACTTGTCACAGTCGTAACTGGACGTATCTGGGGTCACATGTCATTTCAACCGCACACGTCCCACGCCATTACAGAGCCTTCACCAACTTGAAAAGTCCCCTGCTGACGTGCAGGGTCAATGGATTCATGAGGTTGTCCGTATACGTCCTTCCGCTCGATACAATTTGAAACGAGACTCGTCCGACCGGGTAACATGTTTCCATTTATCAACAGTCCAATGTCGGTGTCGAAGGACCAAGGCGAGGCATAAATCTATGTGTCGTGCAGTCATCAAGGATACACGGTTGGGCCTTCGGCTCCGAATGCCCGTATCGATGATGATTCGTTGAATAGTTCGCACGCTGACACTTGTTGATGGCCCAGCATTGAAATCCGCAGCAATTTTCGGAAGGGTTGCACTTCTGACATGCTTAACGATTCTCTTCAGTCGTCGTTGGTCCCATTCTTGTAGAATCTTTTTCCGGCAATGTGATGTTTTACCGGATTCCTGATATTCACAGTACACTCGTGAAATGGTCGTACGGGAAAATCTCCACTTCATCGCTACCTCGGAGATTCTGTGTCCCATCGCTCGCGTGCCGACTATAACAGCACGTTCAAACTCACTTACATCCTGATGACCTGCCATTGTAGTAGCAGTAACCAATCTAACAACTGCGCCAGACGTTTTCTTATATAGGCGTTGCCGACTGCAGCGCCGTATTCTGCCTGTTTACAAATGTCTGTATTTGAATACGGATGCCTATACCAGTTTCTTTGGCGCTTCAGTGCAGGTTGCAAATGCTACCAGTCAGACTAAAAAAAAAAAAAAAAAAAAAAAAAAAAAAAAAAAAAAAAAAAAAAAAAAAAAAAAAAAAAAAAAAGACTGTTTAGCTAGGGCATTAATAAACCGCTTCAGTTGTACAGTTGTATTAAGTCCTTTATCTTTAGATCAGTACCAGTTTCAGAGCACTAAGACCACATCTTCAGTTGAATATCTGCAAAACAATGAAACAAGAAGGATTAGCAACCCTTAGACTTCCACTGACATGACAATTTTCTAAATTTATTTTCATATTTGTACAAATTAAAAAAAAAATCTTTGAAAAGCTTTTCCATATGCATTTTAAAATATTTTTAGCGCTAATGTTTTAGATATGTGAGCAAAAATATTTTTAATATTCATATGTAAAAGTTTCTAAAAATTTGTTAAAATATTAAAATATTTTTAGAATATTGTCATATTAGTGGATGTTTCAAGGTTGTTATTCCTTCACGATTTATTACAATGCTGATTTTCGTCTGAAATGTGGCTTTTTGTGTCATGAAAACGAAAGTTATCCAAAAACTAAGAGCCGGTCGCGGTGGTCTAGCGGTTCTAGGCGCGCAGTCCGGAACCGCGCGATTGCTATGGTCGCAGGTTCGAATCCTGCCTCGGGCATGGATGTGTGTGATGTCCTTAGGTTAGTTAGGTTTAAGTAGTTCTAAGTTCTAGGGGACTGATGACCTGAGATGTTAAGTCCCATAGTGCTCAGAGCCATTTGAACCATTTGAACCAAAAACTAAGACCTCTGTACAGCTGAAGCTGTTTAACACCAAAGATGTTTACTCATGGCTGTGGGTGACCTACGTACGAGATTGTCTGCGTAAGGTACTGGTTACTGAGAATGCATTGTAAGATCCTGTAATCTGTTGTTACCGCGTTGACACCACAGGTTCAGTAGGGAACCAAGGGACTGTGTCCAGCCTATACTCTGCAACAACAGGTTTTGTTTTGGTCTCGTGAAAGAGCTCTTCTTTGTGCTGTGCTTCCTCTCGGAAGCAAAGCCTCTCGTGTAGGAAGACAACCTCAGAAGGGAAAAGGAGAGCGACGAATGCGGACGCGACAGAAAGAAACTAATCTACGGAACTCGGGCGTAAATGGATTTGCCTGGGGATACAGATGCCGGCGGTTTACTTCTTTTTTTCCCGGACTTTGCCGTCGGAGTGGGTCGCGCCAAAGCCGTCGCTGCGCCCGCCGCGGCGCGCCGCTCATCGATTGCTTGTCTCCGGTTGTCACAGGCCGCCCGTCTGCCGTCGAACAAATGGAAAACACGCGTCACTCGAATCACCGTCTCACTCCCACGCTGCCTCGCTTCCTCCGTTGGAACACAACTGAGTTGTCACCTGTGCTAGACAATTAAGGAGCTATTTTATCTACTCCTCAGTCACAATTTTAGGAAGGCAGTGGGCGACTGTGAAAAATGACCGTGCATCTACTGAAGGTTGGATACTGTTGGAACATATAAAATTTGGTGGTGATCCTCTGACTCGTGAAATAAGTGCGTTAATAAATAACATACGGGAAATTGTAAACAAGACTGAGGACTGCTAAACTGGAATAACATGCGCTGTATATAACAAAGGACAATAGCTTGTGAAAATTATAGAGGTATATCTTTGTTGAATACAGCCTACAAGATATTATGCGGGGTGCTGAATGAAAGGATAAAGAAGTACGCTGAAAATATCATCGGAGAATACCAATATGGTTTCCGGCCAAATATGGGCACTTGTGACCAGTTGTTTGTTTTTATGTATTCAGACTGAAGTTGAGAGCGAAAATTTGTACCAAGGCCGGACACCGAACCCAGGTCTCCTCCTTACTAGGCAGGTACCGTTTGCCACTAAGCCACCTTCACACAACAGTTCACATAACGGCACGCATTGCCTTGGCACGCTTCCCTCCTCAATCCAAATTCTCACTGCCGCCCCAGTCAGCTTTAAATTCCCCTCCACGCACGAACAGAATTGCCGAGGCTCTCCTTATTCTGGAATAGCACCTCAGCATCGAAGGTAAAAGGGGGATCCAGCCTGAAATCCATGTGCAGGTGCTTATACAAATGAAATGACACAATTTCAGAGACTTCACCGGTCTCGTACAGATATCAAGGAGAGATCGAGAAGGGAGGCGTGCCAGGGTAATCCATGCAGTTGTGTCGACCGCTGCGCAAAGGGGTTTACTGGCTAACGCACCTACCAAGCAAGCAGGTGACCAGGTTTTGATTTCCCGGCTCAGTACAATTTTTCACTCGCCACTTATATGTATGAGACCAATATAGTCTCTCAAATTGTGTAATTTCAGTTGTTTGTTATTTGACAATTAGTGGAGAAATTTTTTGAATTTTACATAGATCTCACCTTCATGTTTGTTTATTTCAAGCAAAGTTTTGATAGTGTTAACAGGCCAACATTGTATAATGTGCTAAAATAATTGGGCAGTCAACAATGAGGGACACAAAGGCAAAAACTAAAGTGAACAACAAAATGACCAAGAGCTTTAACTTTACAGATGAAGTGAAAAAGGGTGATGGTCTCTCTGCAGTCCTGTTCAGCTTAGCACTGCATACAAAAATAAAAAAGGGAAGAACAATAATGATGAAATATAGACAGATATGTGCCTATGCAGGTGACGCTGCAATTGTGCCAAGAGGTATAAACACCCATGAAGAAACGTACGAAATAATTGAAGCAGAAGGAGCGAAAACTGGAATTACGGTAGGCCGGCTGTTGTGGCCGAGCGGTTCTAGGCGCTTCAGTCTGGAACCGCGCGACCACTACGGTCACAGGTTCGAAACCTGTCTGGGGCATGGATGTGTGTGATGTCCTTAGGTTTTAGTAGTTCTAAGTTATAGGGGACTGATGGCCTCAGATGTTGAGTCCCATAGTGCTCAGAGCCATTTGAACCATTTGAATTACGGTAAGCGAAAACAAGGCCAAATACATGGTAATGTCCAAATCTTCTAAGGCAAGAACAGCAAATGACCTGGACACCTGCAATAAATGTCTTAAAGCTATCAGATGATTCCATTATTTAGGTGTCCTCTTAACCAGCGATAACAATGCACTGAAGAGCCAAAGAAACTCCCATATCACTCCAACTGCACACGCCCCACACCATTACAGAGCCTCCATCAGCTTGAACAGTACCCTGCTGACATGCTGGCCCATGGGTTCCTGAGGTTGTCTCCATACCCGTACACGTCCATCCGCTCGATACAATTTGAAACGGAACTCGTCCGACCAAGCAACATGTTTCCAGTCATCAGCAGTCGGTGTTGACGGGCCCAGGAGAGGCATAAAGCTTTGTGTCGTGCGGTCATGAAGGGTGTACGTGTGGACCTTCGGCTCCGAAAGCCCACATCGATAGTGTTTCGTTGGATGCTTCGCATGCTGACACTTGTTGATGGCCCACCACTGAAACCTGCAGCAATTTGCGGAAGGGCTGCACTTCTGTCACGTTGAACGACTCTCTTCACTCATCGTTGGTCCCGTTCTTGGAGGATCTTTTTCCGGCCGCAGCGATGTCGGAAATTTCATAGTTTACCGTATTCCTGATATTCGCGGTACACTCGTGAAATGGTCGCACGGGAAAATCCCCACTTCATCGATACCTCGGAGATGCTGTGTCCCATCTCTCGTGCGCCGACTATAACACCGCGTTCAAACTCACTTAAATGTTGATAAAGTGCCATTGTAGTAGCAGTAACCGGATCTGACAACTGCGCTAGACACATGTTGGCTTACATAGGCGTTGCCGACCACAGCGTCGTATTCTGCCTGTTTACATATCTCTTTACTTCAGTACGCATGCCTATACTAGTTTCTTTGGTGCTTCAGTGTAAGAAAATATATTAGAGAAAAGATAAAAGAAGGAAACAGAGCCTATTACCCGAACTTACAGATACTCAAGAATTCCCTAATTACTTAATCAACCAAGTGCAATTAGTGGTTACATATGGATCAGAAATGTGGATGATGACAGAGATAGAAGCAACTTAATGACATTTGAAAGGAAAATCTTTGAAAAATTTATGAGCCCATGAGAGAGGCAGTGTGTTGGAGAGATGGTACAACCATGAAATATAAGAGCTTATGTAGTGAAAATTGTTAAGTCTCAAAGAAAACGTTGGTTAGGACGAAAGATGGCGGGGTGCCTAAACGAACAATGAAGGAGATGTAATCCAACACAAGGAAGGGCCGACTGCATGGCTGGAGAATGTGTTGACTGACTCTACCTAGACGGAGGTCGGAGGATGAAAGAGAAAATCAGAGATGTGTGAAGGAAGACTGTTGAGGAGCCCAAAGCCCAGCAAGCGCTGAAAAGCCTAAGAATAAGAAGAAGGATGGTGAATTGGGGGAGGGGGATTAAGGAAGGCTGTACGCTCACCTTCTTTGCCGAGCTCGTTAGCTGTCGCTCGATTCGAAGCCACACAGTTCGAATTCTAATTATGAAATAAATTATCATCGCTGGTATTTAGCCAGCCATCGGAGACGATATGATGGCGTTTGACATGACAAATGTTTCTTTAATAATGCTACTAGTTGATCATTATTCTTTCAGTTTCTCTTCTCAGATGTGTAGTTAGCCTCTAATAAAATCACGTCTTCCGGTACTTACAGTTATCATTCAGCTTTGATCATGTACCGAGGACCAAAAGAAATTAACTCTAGAATTAAGGCAATCGTTTCTGAAATGGGAAAGAACCAACTATGATTGAAGTTACTGTAAAATTCTTTATATCCAGTGATCAAGGAAAAAAGAAAAAGAAAATATAATACTTCCGAAATTGACACAAAACACACCCACTTGAGTTAAAATTATTGCCCATATTGCCTCATAAACTGAAATTTTGTGGAAGTTCAGCCATCGACTCAGAAAGACTGATGTGTCAGAATTCAGAAATGTAATTAAACTCAGCTGTTATGCACGAACTGTCAGATTAAAAAAATGTTAGTGTTTTGGAAGAGACCTCCCTAACCTTTTAAAAGATTACAGTCAATTAGACGTAGAAGATAAGGGACGAATTCCTATGTTGGTGGCTCTTAAATAAATGCAACGTGTTCAGTGTGTGCATTTAAATCAACGTCAATACAGTTCGAGTGTGCATTTTTTTATTGACTGCGGCAAAATACACTTCTATCGCTTCATCGCCACAGAAGGTAACCCAAGTCGTTATGGAGAGTAATTAGAACAGGTCACTGACTGCCACTTTGCGTATTGCATCGCAATATGGCAATCACATCCTGAGAATAAATTTTCTTTTCTTTACGTCTATCGTCACAAACTTTTTGTCAACAGTTTACCGGTTTCGGTCTATAATGACTATCTTCAGACTGTTTCATAAAAACAATGTCCTAACTTGCTGCAGCCATAGTGGCATCGTCCAATGTTAAGCGCAAATTCAGCACCAGCATCGTCAAATACATATAAATAACAGCATATTGAAGAGTCATCTTGTCAGCAGCACTATTGTTGCTTTGAACAACACTACCGCGTTCTACATATTCGTACGTTTTAATTGTTCACTTTTACACTTACGGGGAATGTAGGCTAATGGCCAAACGGTAAACGTGAAAGGAAAATATCGTTTTCCATTTCGCACCCAGATTGAACTCAAAGAAATCTACAAGTTGCTGTTTACCAACATTATAACTGAATCCTGTATATTTTGAAACACATACGTCGTCGTAAACCCCGGCAGACGGACACGTTAGTAACGGCCAACACTTCGTTGGCAATACGGCCGGCCTACGAAACAAATGATGATAGGTAGCGGACGACGTAGCAATGTTATAGGCTATTTAAACATCATAAAATCGTTTATTGATATTCGTAGCCTAAAATATTGCTACATCTACCGCTACTTACCAGCAATTATTTCGTGGGCTTGCCGTTTTTCGTGATATTGACTTAGTTCTGACCCACATTGACGTTCCTGATGCTCAGAAATTCGTAGCTGTGAGTGTTGGTTGTGTAGATAACAATAACACTCAAGGGATTACTGCCTCGAGGTGTCGTCGCATACAAGACATTAATGCTATCTGAAAATGTGTGGTAATCCTCTACCTTCATTAGTGCATGTGTTTCTGTTGACAAACCATTTGGTATTGGTCCTAGACGCCGTTGGAAGTTAAGTCCTGATGATGTGATGTGTATCTGGATCGAAGGACGTGGAGAAATTGCTATATTTACTGTAATGGATGATTTTACAGTCTTTTCTTCTTCTTATTTTGCTACCGTCTTTATCCCGTACTGTGCGCAGGGTCGGCAGAGCTAAGTACGGGATTGGCATTGTTAATTTTAAGAGGTGGCCGGATGCCCTTCCTGCCGCCACCCCATACCCCCCGGGACGGAAGTAGTGTACCCCAGCTGTCTGCGTCTAGTGTAAAACGTGAAATAGTGTGAATGTGTTTCAGATGTCTGCGAGTCGTGTAAATGAGGCGAGACGTGGGGACCAGCCCAGTATTCACCTAGTACGATGTGGAAAACCGCCTAAAAACCACATCCAGGCTGGCCGGCACACCGGCCGTCGTCGTTAATCCGCCGGGCGGATTCGATCCGGGGCCGGCTCGCACACCCGAGTCCAGGAAGCAGTGCGTTAGCGCTCTCGGTTACCCTGAAGGGTACGGTGATTTTACAGTGTACACATCATTTTAAAAATAACGAGAGAGAACTGTAAAAAAGCGACCTTTTTTGACAATAAAATGAACCGATGATTTTCAAAGGGCACCAAATTAAATTTCGGTTTCGATATGTGAGCTGAAATTCATCATAAATTTCTGTCTTTGCTTACGCAATAGTGTAGTTTTCTGAAGTCGGATCAACCTTTTTGAAACGCCCTAGTTAGCTTTAATAATCGTCCCACAAAAAGCAATCGTTCCCGTATTTAAAATCCGTATTTGTAACATGGAGATGAAATCAACGTGAATCTGGGCGCCCTGCAGGGGCTGTTACTGCCGGAACCGGGCGCGGCCGCAGTACAGCAGCCGTAAAGGCGAGGAGGCGCTCCGCGGCTAATGGCTGCCGAGTGCTGCGAGATGTCAGCCGTACCGCCCCACATCTCTGCTCCAGGCTCCAGGCTCCAGGCTCCGGAATCCAGAGCCCAGGCTCCAGTGATTCCATTCTGCCGCCCAGAATGTGGCCGCCACTTCCCCTGGCAGCCCCGCGTTGTTCGCCGTTACCCTTTAAGCACCCGTTAAAGTTCTGCTACGTGGCTTCGGTGTTTAACGTCCCGTCAACATGAGGGTCATTAGAGGCGCAGCGTTATTGCTAACGTGGAATTGACCTTAACGCTTACGTAGCAGTTGTGTGGTATTCTCTACACTGACAGCGGTTACTTACCAGAAGAATTCTTACAATGTTTTCGCAGACCAGTTGTTCTTCGACTTTTAAAGCTAAGTAGGGTGTTTCGGGAACACTAACACACTATCAGAATACCAAATGTCCTACGTAAATGAAGGCAGAAACCTAGGGTGAATTTTGTGACTACACATTCACAAATTTTTTTCTGCATTATCGTGTTCCCTAGTTCAGTATCTCTGTCAGCGTCAAGAGAAGAAACGGAAGAAGGAAGAATGATTAGAGTGTACGCCCTGTCCACTACTAGCTCTTTAAAACCGTATTAGCAAAGGACTGCGAAGTAAGTCGACTTTGTCATTGTTTCTTTTTTGTAAGCGTCATCAAATGCACGACTTGGCACGAGAGGGTGTTTTATTGCACAATATCAGTCAATTCGTAACCGAGCCTTGAGAAGAAAACTTTCCCACGTGTTGGGGGGATTTAAATTATATGCTTCGGTCCCATCACTGAAGTTCCGTAAACCACTGGCTATTATGAATGAAAATTGTCTATCAGTGTTTGTTGCCTAAATCACTGTCAGAGTAATGTTTAATTCAATTATCTAGTTAAAAGTTCACTTTATTCTAGTAGGTAAAAGTCCTCCGTTCGAATTCTAATGCCGTGATATTTGAAGTCAGAATATCGTATTACTGCGTCATAATAGATCGCAATTATTCAATCTCAAAAACAATCTAAGCGCGCCTACATGTACGAGCATTCAAATATATGACCTGCTTCGGCTAACTCTCGTAACGTAGTGACAATGCATTGAATTATACTTAGTCATTACTCACGATCCCCAAAGAGTACTCACACTGAGTAATCTTTGGGATCGTTGTCTCTACTTTGCGAATGTTAATTTATGCTAATTTTGCGATTTATTATGATTTTGATTTTAATTTTACTGAAATTTAATCTTTCTTTCGTAGCTTGCTAAATTGTCAAGTCTTAGATTGCTGATTTTATTACTTGTTATTGTCTTAATAATAGTGATAAATGGAACTTCGTTCGCTTATTCACTTTTCTGGGAATTTGGGATTTCGGGGTAAATCTTTGTGGTATTGGGAGCTAATTTTTGATTTTTATTTCTGCTCCGAGGAAGTGGCATTCGCCTTCTCATAAGGGAAAGCGTAACTGAAATGAGGAATTGAAACCCGGTACTTCAGGATGTCGGTTCAGTTGTAAGATTAGTGTCATCGGTATTAGCGAAAAATCTGGGGAAACAGTAAAAAATGGAGCGTTAAAACTGCTGCAGACTACTGTAGGCTATCAGAAGTATGTGTAGACTACGGTAGGTTTCCCAGTAGCTTCAGTCAGTTAAGATCGTACCCACATTACCTGTGCATTAGATGTGTTGCATACCTGTCGGCCGTTACCTCGTTTCGATCGCTCTCTTTATGTATGATACCAGTGCCTTGTTAGAAACCGAAAGTAGTGAACCGTCCAGAAACTGAGTGAGGATATATAAAGGACCGCGTAATCTACAGAGCACTTTTGTTCTGCATAGTTATCCTCTGTCTGTTACTTGAAAATAAACTGTATTTATAGCAAAATTGAAACTGTCGTACTTAATTCAAGTTTTGTTCCGAAATCATTGATTTGTAACGTGAAAGAGACGGATATTGTAATAGATATAAAAATTTAAAAAATGCAGATTTATCATATACCGCTAGAAAACGCAGTCTCCCAAAAATGGTAAAATTAAAGAAAAGTAAAAGAAAAACATATCAGCATCGTCTCAACACATCATCGAGCGCATATGAGACATGTTTCTGTTTCTCATAAGCAACTTTCGCACTTACAGTAACAACAGGAAACTTCTTCCTTTTACCATGATGAAAAACGTTCTCTCTCTCGCTATTCGTTTAGTCGGTTCCGACTCTTCGTGACCCCATGAACCAAATCACGCCACTTTTTCCTGTCTTGAAAAACGTTCTACTGAGTAGAAAAAAAGAACAGCAATAGTACAGAACTTTTTATGTACGTTCATGTAAACTGCACTTGCAACAAAACTGGTTGCATTTGTTACATAAAAGCGCAGAAGACGTGTTCAACGCAGTTTTATTACTTATAAAATGAAACTTATATTTTATGTTGATACAGAATACACTATGGACTAACACTGAACGATGTTCGGTGCCATTATGTGCATAACAAATAAACAAACAGAAAGTAAAGGGAAGTCATCGGCTCCTAGTCTCTCTCACACACATTCATATATGTTTTTCTCCCTACCAATGCTACCAATACTACCGATAATCTTATGATTTACTGCGTCTTTCATGTACTGGACCAAAACGACTGAACAGTACTTTTGGTAGAGCGCAACTCTAGTAACAACCCTAAAATACTACTTGGGAGTACTTGTAACACTGGGTGCCTTTAAGAATCCCATTTCTTTACTGTTAATCCCCTTCCACTCTCCTCTTCATATTTTCCTCTGCCAAACACTTTCCCAGTAAGATGACCGTCCCCTCTATTATTTTACAAAACAATCGGAAACAAAAGTCCAGAGCAAGTTCATTCTCGTATCTTACATCTCTAGTTGTGCGCAACTAATAAACAGGTGAGAAGGAATGTCGTCCAATAACTGTTTCTTCTTGCTCCCCGTTGAATTTGAATTTTAGTGTGTTGAGAACATGGCTCCCTGAAAAGAATTAATACCTTATATCTAAGCGGTACCGTCGGATTTTCACTTTAAATCTGAACACTGTTGGTTTCTGTTTCTTCCATCTGTTATTTTATTTCACTTCAATTTATATTTACACATGACATTATCAGTCTCCACTCTGCTATAAATAATGATCAACTTCAACAGTCCACAACCCGTTAAAACCAAGAAAGGAAGGAGCAACTAGTTCACAAATTTATTCTATAAGAAGAACGAAAATACTACACGCAGCCTCAAGTCGGTGATATTACAAATTACGATTCTTTTCATTCAAGGAGATTAATACAAAATTACTTCCTTTATAATTATTACTCGGAATAAATTACAGCATGATATTAATAACTTCAAATGTGACTACAATTTCGAATTAAATTACGAATAACAAAAATAATAATTTTTTCTTCAAAAATAAATCTTATGTTAATTTCATACGTTATCTCTGTTTATAAAAATACAACATTAACTTATCAGATTTACAATAAATAAAAGTTTACGATTCTGATTCCGTGCCATGAATTTAATGCGAGCATCATATTCTCCAATACGTAACAACAGTAGTTGCACTGACCAGTTGCATTACAGCAGGCATTCCCTGAAAAGTAATTGAAAGCGGAATCTTTAAAAGTTTCCAGTTTTCGTGTGGTCGGAATTAGGCATCCGTACGACTTGTCAAACATGGCTGAACTACCGAAACATCTAATGAATTGCTGCATTTAGAACCCACTCGCTAGTTTTGTTAGATACTATACATCACTAAATATCACTAGTAAATGACCCTACAGTTTCAAACTAGTTACAATGCAGCTGTCACTGCATACGTTGTGGTTACAAAATATTCCATTCAAATGGAAGTTACTAAGAAAAAAGCAGGGGAAGCATCTAATGCGCTAGGCAGTAAGCAGGACAGTAGAATGAATTTAGCTAGTTTCTGCATCGGTAGCGCTGTCCAGGGAGAAAATATCTATGTATGTGGAATCAGCGTACCATGCGAAAATAGATGACCTTGCAGGAGAACACCGGCCTGCTATCGCCTCTAAAATCGAAAATTTCTTATTTTGTAACTTTTTTATTGCCGCACACTGTTTTATTATTTTGTGAATTCACCACACTGATAGCGCTGACCAAATGTTTTTGAATGATAACTGATTTATTTCAGTCATTATGGCGGTAGATTTCGCGTATTCTTGTCGCCTCATTACCTCCCGCGAATTCAGCTTTCGTGAGATCCCACATGAAGAAACTAAGATTTCCGAAACAGAATCCCTCACTTCGTGTGAGGGGTACAACGTCAGTGGAATAAGAGGAAAGACTGAAACCGCTTTTTCATCGATGAATCCTGGAAGAGGGGTGTAACATGGAAAGGCACTTACGAGAAGCGCGGAGAAACAATAGCTGGCTCCAGCCCGTTTATCGGCCTCGCTTTCACAACTTTTCCCTGAGCCCACCTTGGCGGTGCATGTCACAAAATTGCGTTGAAGCGGTAGTGCACAATCCAGAGGGAACCAAATGGTTCAAATGGCTCTGAGCTCTATGGGACTTAACATCTGAGGTCATCAGTCCCCTAGAACATAGAAATACTTAAACCTAACTATCCTAAGGACATCACACACATCCATGCCCGAGGCAGGATTCGAACCTGCGACCGCAGCGGTCACGTGGTTCCACAGAGGGAACCAGTTTGAATTCTATAGCTGCAACTGATGTTCTTCATCATTGTTTTACCAGCAATAGGTGAGGGCTGGACGAATTCGTGCTAGTAATAAACAAAATTTGCATTATTGTTCTGGATCAATGTCTAAATTTCAAGACAGTGTAATACGAGTGAGTAAATGGGACGCTTCGCTGTTGTGATCTGTCTCTAGGAGGAGGTTCAGATTGAGAATGATGGACTAAGAATGCTACTGGAGCCTGTTTAAGCAACCAGTCCTCCATTCACTTAATGGAATTTAATGCACCAAGCAAACAATAAATGAGAGTGACTTGACAGGCTTTTAAATCGCGAGCCTTCGGAATAGAAGTCCAATGTACGTAGCGTCTTCATCATCTGAATCGATGACCTCACTGAATATTTCTCCAATGAATATCATTCATACGACAGAATGGTTCACCCACTTTCATTTCAGTATAAATTTTACAAGAGAGATGGTAAATTGCTTGAGACATTAGAGAATGGTTCTAAACCCCGTCTATCCATCGTCGTTACTTTCTTTCTATAGTTCTCGTGAACGATTACATTTTTCGCCTGAAGATTCATTCAACACATATATAATCGGTCTTCATCAATATTGTAGTTAAAGTGTCGTAATAATACTGTCATAAGGACGTTAATATGTTCGTGTGTTAAACTTAAATGTTCCTACGGCTCTAGGTGTTCCGAAACAAGAAGAACAGAAAGTTTTAGACACTGAGCACAGGCGGAAGTGAATCGGTCAAATCTTTTCCAAAAGAACAGTCCCTAGATTTGCCTTAGGCGAGAGACAGGGAAACAACAGGAGACACGGGTGTCCTTGAGTGGATTTCAACTGCGTCCTCCTGAATGTCTTGCTACTGTGCCACCTCGCATAACGATACGAACGTGACAATTTACAGCGTTCCATTACGTAGAATATTTTTTCCATGAAGTCAGCGACCACTGTACCCGTAATATTGCAGAACTGAAGAATAAATTTCCACCGTGCAAGGGGTTGTGCGCTGAATTAAAACTTCTTGACTGATTAAAACTGTTTGCTGCATTGTTTCTCGGCAAGCTTCTCCTCTATATTTTCCATACTAAAGAATATATCCGGTATTTCCTGTCGTTACTTTCCGTTTAGATTGTCTGTTTTTCTTAGAAATGGGAGTAATAAAGAAAAGGTGTATCTCTTCGTGAAGTAAATTAAATGTAGCGTATCATGATAAAATTAAATCTCTATAAGTGTTAGACTTCCCGCTTTGTTTGCTGGTTGTCAAATAAAATGTCATTTCTTCACAGCGAATAAATTAAAATGTCTTTCCCTCCCACTAATACAAAAAACTGCTTATAGACCGGAAAAAATTAAAAGGAAAGGAAATATAAAGTCCTCTTGACTTGCTGAGTTGTATCGCTGCAGTTTCTTGTTACAAGCTTCGTGCACCTGATAAAAACATTAGAATAATGGAAACTGTGAATGATAACTCAGTCTCAGTGAAATGAAATATCGTATGGCATTGATAGCCTGGAGACTCCACCTGAGGAAGTGCGGCCACGGAGTTGCAAGTCTTTCCAGCTGTCGCCACACTGGGCGACTTGTATGTGGACGATGATGAAATCATCACAACACCTTGTCCCGAGAGGATAAAATGTCCAATCCCACCTGGAATCGAACACGGGACCGTTGAATGGCAGGCAGATGCGTTGTCCACATTCTTCCATCTCATTCTTTTTCATTTTCATTTTGTTCGTTCCATTTGGTTGGGGTGGACGTCGCATGAGATCCGTTCAAGTCCGTCGTTCATCACTTCGCTCAAGTTTATTTTTTTATGCTTTTCTATTACAGTGAGGAGCCAGCCGTCTGACCGAACGTGCTGGCACCACTCAGGTACGGGGGCGAACTAATTTCACTTGCCACTTTTATGTGTTTTTAAGTTGGGGTTTTGTAGACTTCAAAAAAGCATTTGACGATGTTGACTGGAATACTCTCTTTCAAATTCTGAAGGTGGCAGGTGTAAAATACAAGGAACGAAGGCTATTTGAAAGTTGTACAGAAACCAGATGGCAGTTATAAGAGTCGAAGGGCATGAAAGGGAAGCAGTGATTGAGAAGGGAATGAGACGGGGTTGTAGCCTATCTCCGATGTTCTTCAATCTATATATTGAGCAAGCAGTAAAGGATACAAAAGAAAAGATTGGAGTGGGAATTAAAATCCATGGAGAAGAAATAAAAACTTAGAGATTTGCCGAGGACATTGTAATTCTGTCAGAGACAGCAAAGCACCTGGAAGAGCAGTTGCGCGGAATGGACAGTGTCTTGAAAGGAGGCTATAAGACGAACGTCGACAAAAGCAAAACGAGGATAATGGAATGCAGTCGAATTAAATCAGGTGATGTTGAGGGAATTAGATTAGGAAATGAGACACTTAAAGTACTAATAAATTTTGGTATTTCGGAAGCAAAATAATTGATGATGGCCAAAGTAGAGAGGATATAAAATGTAGACTGGCTATGGCAATGAATACATTTCTGAAGAAGAGAAATTTGTTAACATCGAGTATAGATTTAAGTGTCAGGAAGCCTTTTCTGAAAGTATGTGTATGGAGTGTAGCCCTGTATGAAAATGAAACATGCACGATAAACAGAGTAGACAAGAAGAGAATAGAAGCTTTCTAAATGTGGTGCTACAGAATAATGCTGAAGATTAGATGGCTAGATCACGTAACTAATGAGGAGGTACTGAATACAATCTGAGAGAAGAGGAATTTGTGGGACAACTTGACTAGAAGAAGGGATCGGTTGGTGGTACACGTTCTGAGGCATCAAGGGATCGTAGATTTAGTATTGGAGCGAAGAGTGGGCTGTAAAAATCGCAGAGGGAGACCAAGAGATGAATACACTAAGCAGATTCAGAAGGATGTAGGTTGCAGTAGTTGTTCGGAGATGAAGACTCTTGCACAGGATAGAGTAGCATAGAGAGCTGTATCAAATCAGTCGCTGGACTGAAGTCCACACAGCAACAATATGTTGCGGTTTTCAGTTAGTTAAACCTTTTTGTATAGATTGAAAGTGACACTCTCTCATTTAAGAAACTGAATAAAAGTTTGTTTAGAACGTTAGGATTATCATCTGTATTTTTCTTTGTTTTTTCTTCTGCATTACTGCGTACGCGTGTGGTTTATATTCCGCCTCCAGTTTACGATTTGTTAATTTTGCCCATCTTTGTTGCCTTAGGTGGGCTTGGATACCTGGGTGTTATATTTCATTGTTTGTTATTACATACGATATGTAATTACAAAGTAAGCGTGTTAATGTTTCCACTATCACGCACTGAAAGACTTCACAGTCTATGTAAGTCAGTTTTCTGTTGATAGGTCACGTAGCACATCTGCGCATAGCTGCTTTGTCCATTTCCAAACGTCTGTAGTCTTCTAACATCCAACCACTCTGAGTGTGAGTCCCTCACACTGATGGTACTGAAATATGTCTTCTGCTGTAGGAGAGTCCTGTACCCTCGGTCAGTTGTTGGTAGCTATCAGGCATCTTCTCTGGTCCTGGTGGAAGACAGGCCGTGAGAGCGTTCAGTCAATCGTGCTTGGATGCCTCATTAGGCAAACGCACTAGCTCGCGTCCCACATTGGCGGGCAAGTTTCATTATTAATGAATACAGGGTGTTCCACAATTCCTATTACAGGGTTCTAGTGACACTAGAGGGGACTTAACGCATAAATTATTGATAAGGAACCAATGTACGAAAGCTTTATATTTTTCTTTGCACTTCTTGCAGCAGTACAGCTTGAGGATTCTACATCGTCACTTTACTCAGTCTTCTTTACTGGTACATTATATCGTGTTTACAGAGTAAGACGGTGTCTGAATGCACTAGTAAGCAGTCTTCGTGTGGTTACTGACGAATATCTACTAGAGAGTCGTCTCTACCTGCGAGGAGAATAATGCAGAGATTTACTGCGACCGTAAGAGGACCTAAAGCGTTTACTGCATGTTACGCGAGGTTAACCGCGCCGCCCTGCTCCAGAAGTGGTGCCGTAAGAAATCCAATATCGCGCGCGTCTTCTGCAAGTTTTACGACCCGCTGCCAGTCGGAGAGCGCGCCGCGCCGGTTTACGGGCGCGAAGGATCTGACAAGCGGCGCCGCCCGCTGATGGAGTGGTTAGTCTGTTGATGTAATTAACTATTGATCAGCACGCGATCGGCGCTCCGGAGCAGGTTAATTACCGCAAGGCCGCGGACGGCATCGGCGGCTCAATCTCCGACAGCGGGGCTGGCGTGCGCGACCTACCAGAAGGAGCTGCCGCTGGCTTCGATCCTTGTCTCACGAGGGCACTCCGCCTTCTGTGACACGGCGCCGCCTTAACTGCTCTCGCTACGAGGCTTCAGCTGTGGGGAGAAGTGAGGTAATGACATGGGGTACCTGAACAGCTTGGAGAGACTCGTACTATAGGCACAAGCGATGAAAATTTTAAATAAACAGTTTCAGCAGATTCTTATGTATTTGCATCTGCCAAATCCAGAAGTGAAGACAGAGACGTTCCCTCACCCACTTATTTTTATAATAGTAAAAAAAAGATGATTAAGAGAAATTTTTTTTTAAAATTTAATTGGGTCCCTACTTTCCATATTTGCTTCACACAATTTCTGTCTGTGACTTAAGGAAATTCAACAATGCTCAACAATGTACTTTTCCTCACAATAATTTCTTTCCCACCCAGGCCAAGGTTTGCCCCAACAACAGATAAGGAATAAGATCTGCCATGCTTAATTGCCAGGTGAGTAGAAGTTTCATTTAAGGACCGAAGCTAATCCTTTGTGTTCTTCGGCCGTGAATCGACAAGTGTAGTGTGAGCCAATATTGTGTTTTCTTAAAAATTGTGTTGTAGGAGGCGGCAACGGCTCCCATACAATGGTCTGTAGCGGGTGAAGACAAGTGGCGGCTTTTAAGTAGCCGTACAAAAGTTCCAGTTCCGACCCTGTTCAAAATGGTTCAAATGGCTCTGAGCACTATCGGACTTAACATCTCAGGTCATCAGTCCCCTAGAACTTAGAACTACTTAAACCTAACTAACCTAAGGACATCACACGCATCCATCCCCGAGGCAGGATTCGAACCTGTGTCCGTAGCGGTCACGCGGTTACAGACTGAAGCGCCCAGAACCGCTCGGCCACCAGCAGCCGGCTTCCGACCCTGTTAACAACCGGCATAATACCGATTTTTCAATCAGCATCTGACTACAGTATATTTCTTCCTTCCCTTGAGAGGTTGTGGGGGGGGGGGGGGGGGAGGGGGATGGGAGCGTCCCCCTTTCTTAAGCCCAGGAATGAGCGCTGTCGGAAGGAGGAACATATCTCGTGAATATGTGAACGACAAAAACAATTTATGTTACTTTTGCGGTGAATGTATCCTAAAAAGGTAGAGGCGAAATTTGATCGAATTAAAAGAGCTTACGAGTGTTACTTTGACAATGAAATAGACCATAATAAGTTTGGGGCTGCTACAGAACGTTGTCGTTCCAGATGTGTAACATTAGTAACTGGTTGGTTCAAGGGCTCTCTCCAGAGGGCTTTCTCTGCTTCTGTGACACGGCAGGAACCAAAGAATCCTTTTATAGGCGGCTACTTCTGCTTGACAAATATCTAGAATTAGTTCTAAGTCCAAACATACTGTTAAATAACTGTTTTTAGAATCAGTAATTCGACCAGTGCCTTGTGGACGAGACCTTCCCATTCCAACTCCACCAGACGTCAAAAATGTAACTGGTGATTGTGAAAATGTTGATGGCATTATTGAATTACAGCATCAGAGCGATCCAGATCTTGTGGGAGTAGTTACCACCAATTAATTTCACTTTCTAATGCTGCGAATCTGAACGAGTTGGTTTGCGAAATCATGTCACCCAAAGTAAAACAGAGGTATTTGATTCAAGACTGAAAATGCTGACAAAATTTATTTCCACCATTACGTGTCAAATTAGGTCTGATTAAGAAATTTGTGATATCAATGGTTCGTGATGGGAGTGCATTTATTTTCCTAAAAACCGAGTTCCCAAAGATCACTGAAACCACACTGAAAGAGGGAATATTTGTTGGCCTTCAGAGTAGGGAGTTTATGAAAGATTTGCAGTCTGAAAGTGTATCAAATATGTAAGAATCGGCTGCATGGTTCTCCTTCAAAAACTTTGTCATAAACATTTTTGAAACGGTCTGAACAATACAAAGAACTAGTCACTGGTTGAAAATACACATGTTGAACTCCTGTTCTGATTTCTCCCAGAGAACCTAGCCGTTGTCAGCAACGTCTCCACCAAGCCATTGCTGAAATGGAAAAACGCTACCATCGAAAATGGATTCCAAATATGCTGGCAGAGAACTGTTGGACATTCAAGATAGACGTACGGAAGCAACGTCTAGTTTATGTAGGTAAAAAGTATTCCAGTTAAGGTTTCACATTTAGTCAAATGTATAAATACAAAAAATGTTATTCACAAACTGTGACTGATGAAAAGTTTCTATATATTTTTTTTAAATCAGCGCAGAAATCTCTGTAAGAACCGTCCATTACAGGCCTCCTTATTTTGACATAAAAAACTTACATTTTTTTGTACCAGTGTAATATTCTATATGGAATTCGGGCAAAAGATTATGTGAATGGTCAGCCGGGTGTGTTAAATTTACTTTTGATAGTGATTAAACGAAAACCATAATTATTCATTATGATCCATATAGGGAAATCTTTTCGTTTCCCTGGAGTCCGTTGTTTTACATATTTGGCAAATTTTGCTTTATTATGTAACTTTTGTGTCCGGATGCTCTTCCTGACTCCACAAACGGCACGGTAACTTAAGGGAGAGACGTCGTGCTCACCATCGTCTGTGAATCATGCAAATTTTGTTCGTTGTTCTATCGTGTGTTAACCGTTTATCGTATTCTCTGAGGCGGAATTTGGGGATCAGTCCAGCATTAGCCGAAACCATAAGAATCCAAATGGGGAAGTAGAGAGATAATACCACTACAAATTAATTCAGAACAGCCACAAAAATGTACTTGAAACAACTGATACCATTTTCTGTCTACAGAATGGACCATTTTAAACCGTAATGGGGAATAACTAGGGATAGAATTGATATGCAGGAAAATGTATACAAATTATAGCTGCCAAAGAGGGGCACGCATTGCCACTAATGACCGTGACTTTTAATGTGATTTATCAAGGTGATTTAGAGGTTAAAGTGATTCTTTTTTAATTGGAAATTCTTATATTTGATTTAAGATTTGAAAAGAATTTACGTACAAATTGATATAATGTTGAAGGTCATGGCAAGGTTCAGGGGCGTAAGGGGTCACGTATCGTTACCAATAACTGTGATCTTAAAAATAACTGTCGGAGGTTATTCGAAGGTTGAGTTTTGTTTCATGGAAACCCCTATTTGTGACGACGGATTTGGAACGAGCGAAGACAGATTTGAGCTTTAAGCTTTAATTAACGTGTTCATTGGCAAAAATGAGTGCATCACAACGCATCAACGTTATTTTGAGATTTGAAGATAGAACAAAAAGAAGTAGATATTTGATTTACAAGTCGTCGAGTGAATCCTCTCGGCCCTCATTCCTCGGTAAGCCCTTTCCAATTTGATCTAACATTGTATTTCACTGCATGCCTCCTGTATTCCGAGTTAATCCCTACTAGAACTAAGACCACGTTTCCTTATTTGACCTTCATGGAACCTTGTTGTGACCTTGAATAATGTAGCATTCCATATGTAAATATGCCACTCTTTTCAAATCTTAAATGAAATATTAGGATTCCCATTAAAAAATAAATCACTTTAATCTCCATATCACCTTGAAATTCACGCTCAAGGACACGGCCCTTAGCAGCAATGCGTGTCCTTCTTTGCCACCTACAAGTTTTATCTGAAACATTTTTCTGTTTCTTATCTCTGCCTCGACTTATTCTCCATTACGGATTAAAATAGTCCACCCTGTATGTGTACATCTGGTTTCGCCAAGCCACTTTATGGTGTGTAGTGCAGAGTCTCTTACGTATCAGAGTAATTTCTCCCCTCTCCTACATCTATCGCAATTGGTCCACCGAGCTTTCTAAATGAACGTGTAACGAAACGGATTGTTCATCCTTGAAACTTCTCCGTTTCCTCTATCAATCCTAACTGGTACAGATTGCAGACTGATCAGCAATATTGAAGTTTTATTCGAACGAAGGTTTTGTACTCTACCTAGTTTAAGAGTGGACGGCACTTTCTGAGGATTCTTCTGACATATCTGTCTGGCACCCGCCTTTACTTCGATTAACCTCATGTATTCGTTCAATTCTAAACCGCTCTGTACGCACGCTCTTTGGTGTTTCATCGATGTGACTGCTACCAGTGGCCGGCCGCGGTGGTCTAGCGGTTCTAGGCGCTCAGTCCAGAACTGCGCGACCGCTACGGTCGCAGGTTCGAATCCTGCTTCGGGCATGGATGTGTGTGATGTCCTTAGGTTAGTTAGGTTTAAGTAGTTCTAAGTTCTAGGGGACTGATGACCACAGATGTTAAGTCCCATAGTGCTCAGAGCCATTTGAACCATTTTGAACTGCTACCAGTGACTGTTCTGCGATCGTGTAATGATACAGTAAAGCGTCTTCCAGCTTACTAAGGTTACATTTGTTAATGTTAGGGTTCAACTACCCAGTCCCTGTACCAAGGGTCACTCATCTGCAGGTTTTCCTGCATTTCGCTGCTTCTAGCGTAGCGGTTTTTCTGTATACATCAGCATCATCTGCTAGAAACCACATGGAACTTCCGACGCTAAAGTACCATTACTTATAAGACTCTCCTTTCTATTAGTAATCCAATGATACGGCTAGTATGATATTTCGTGCGGTCGTATTTTGGTCATTAGAGACAAAGCAGAACTGTATGTAACACCTTCTGAAAGTCAAAGAACACGGCATTAACCTGGTGGATGAATAGAGCGAGATGGATTTCACACGTTCTTTGATGGCAGAATCCATCTTGATAAGACAATAGAAATTTTCGATCTTTCAATCTCCAGAGATGACATAATACGCAATCATTTAACATCCAAATTACAAGAAAACACGATGTGATCAAAAGTATCCGGACACCACCAAAAACATACGTTCTTCATATTAGGTGCATTGTGCTGCCACCTTTTGCCAGGTGCTCCATGTCAGCGATCTCAGTAGTTATTAGACATCGTGAGAGAGCAGAATGGGCGCTCCGCGGAACTCACAGACATCGAACGTGCTTAGGTGACTGGGTGTTACTTGCGTCATACGTCTATACGCGAGATTTCCACACTCCTGAACATCCCCAGGTCCTCTGTTTCCAATGATAGTGAAGTGGAGACGTGAGGGGGCACGTACAGCACAAAAGCGTACAGGTCAACCTCGTCTGTTGACTGATAATAACGTCGTGTGGCTAGGGCCTCCCGTCGGGTAGACCGTTCGCCTGGTGCAGGTCTTCCGAGTTGACGCCACTTCGGCGACCTGCGTGTCGATGGGGATGAAATGATGATGATTAGGACAACACAACACTCAGTCCCTGAGCGGAGAAAATCTCCGACCCAGCCGGGAATCGAACCCGGGACCTTAGGATTGACAGTGTGTCACGCTGACCACTCAGCTACCGGGGCCGGACTGTTGACTGATAGAAACCGCCGATAGTTGAAGAGGGTCGTAATGAGTAATAGGCAGACACATATCCAGGCCATCAAGCAGGAATTGCAGACTGCATCAGGATGCACTGCAAGTACTATGACGGAAGGTGAGAAAACTTGGATTTCATGGTCGAGCGGCTGCTCATAAACCACCCATCACGCCGGTAAATGTCAAACGAGCGTGTAAGGAGCGTAAACATTGGACGATTGAACAGTGGAAAAACGTTGTGTGGAGTGACGAATCACGGTAAACAATGTGGCGATCCGATGGCTGGGTGTGGGTATGGCGAATGCCCGGTGAACGTCATCTGCCAGCGTGTGTAGTGCCATCAGGAAAATTCGGAGGCGGTGGTGTTATGGTGTGGTCGTGTTTTTCATGGAGGGGGCTTGCACCCCTTGTTGTTTTGCGTGGCATTATCACAGCACAGGCTTACATTGATGTTTTAAGCACCTTCTTGCTTCCCACTGTTGATGAGCAATTTGGGGACAGCGATTGCATCATTCAACATGATCGAGCACCTATTCATAATGCACTGCCTGTGGCGGAGTGGTTACACAACATATGCCTGTAATGGACTGGTCTGTACGGAGTCCTGGCCTGAATCCTATAGATCACCTTTAAGATGTTGTGAAACGCCGACTTCGTGCCAGGCCTCATCGATCTACATCGACCCCTCTTCTCAGTGAAGCACTGCGTGAAGAATGGTCTGCCATTCCCCAAGAAACCTTCCAGCACCCGACTGAACGTATGCCAGCTAGAGTGGAAGCTGTCATCAAGGCCAAGGGGGAGCCAACACCACACTGAATTCCAGAATTACCGATGAAGGGCGCTACGAACTTGAGATCAACGCGTAGGCCTATAGTTCTATGGATCTCTTCGTTGGCCCTTCTTGAAAACTGGAATGACCTAGGCTCTCTACCAGTCACTAGGATTATTTGGCTGTTCCAGTGACCCACGGTACATTACCGCTACAGGACTTGCGAGTTCGTTCGCATAGCCAATACTGCATCTCATAGGAATCCCATCAGGTCCAGCACGTAATGTAACTGCAGTAAGCTCACCACCTGCTATGACGTGACCAGTTCCTCATTAGACACTCACCTTAGGCCCATTTTAGATGACTCCTCGACTCTCTGTTACATTATAAATTTGCATATTGGCAGCATGGCTTAGATGAATTGCGGGAATGATGCTCCACTTGAAACAGCAGTCGAGGACCACGGAGTGCACTGCAGGCAGTGTAGGTGCGCGGCAATCAGCGAGATGCGGCGCCGGCTACAAATCTCTATCGGGCAGTAAAATGGCGGCGTTCATTATTAACGCCCGCTGTGATTAGCCGCAGCCAGCGGGCGCACTGTGGGCGTAAAATTTTATGGAGCCGCCTCGCCGAGATGAGCCCACAATCACTCTACCGCCTACACCATCTATCGACATGAACCGACAGTGTAGTGCGCCACCAACAGGGGCACATCTCCCAACGCCGCGTCCCTTCCTTTTCCTCAGTTATCCGTCAGAAAGTTGCAATTCAGCTGGGACCTAATTTATATTTTATCACTTGTGCCCGAAATATACCGACAAGTTTAACTTTATCCCCACCTGCTTCACTTTTGCTACGTAATATAGTAACGGCTCTGCGTGCTATGGATTCGACACCAGGTTTCTGGAGGCATGGTGCTCCAGTTGTTTACGAACAGCTCATGTAGCTCTCGTAAATTGCAGAACTGTGGTCTGCTGGGAGTTTCGGCGGTTGTGTTGGCTACTGAAATCGTGCCACGTGCGTTACATCTGGTTCAGAAACGGCGAATTTTGTGGGCAAAACATCAACATTAATGCACTATCATGCTCCTCAGATCAGTTAATCATGATTCTGATCTTTCCACAACTACAATTATCCTGCTGGAAAATGCCATCGCAGTCGGGGGAAGCATAAAAAAAATGGTTCAAATGGCTCTAAGCACATCTGAGATCATCAGTCCCCTAGACTTAGAACTACGTAAACCTAAGGACATCACACACTTCCATGCCCGAGGCAGGATTCGAACCTGCGACCGTAACAGCAGCGCGGTTCCGGACTGAAGTGACTAGAACCGCTCGGCCACAGCGGCCGGCGGGAAGCATCATGCATGAAGGGATGCAGACGGTCCCCAATAATGTTCACATAGAGCACAGGTACCATGAGGCCTTCGATTACTATCTCAAGTCCCTCGGAAGTCCAGGTAAATGTCACCTGGAGCGTAATACTACCCCTACGTCCAGGGTGCAGTGCATGTCCCATCGGAGCCGTAATTATGTCGCTGGGTCAAAATGAGAACATGTCGGCTAATTCAGCAGCTAACAAGTGGCTAGTAAAGTACAGGGCTATTACAAATGATTGAAGCGATTTCATAAATTCACTGTAGCTCCATTCATTGACATATGGTCACGACACACTACAGATACGTAGAAAAACTCATAAAGTTTTGTTCGGCTGAAGCTGCACTTCAGGTTTCTGCCGCCAGAGCGCTCGAGAGCGCAGTGAGACAAAATGGCGACAGGAGCCGAGAAAGCGTATGTCGTGCTTGAAATGCACTCACATCAGTCAGTCATAACAGTGCAACGACACTTCAGGACGAAGTTCAACAAAGATCCACCAACTGCTAACTCCATTCGGCGATGGTATGCGCAGTTTAAAGCTTCTGGATGCCTCTGTAAGGGGAAATCAACGGGTCGGCCTGCAGTGAGCGAAGAAACGGTTGAACGCGTGCGGGCAAGTTTCACGCGTAGCCCGCGGAAGTCGACGAATAAAGCAAGCAGGGAGCTAAACGTACCACAGCCGACGGTTTGGAAAATCTTACGGAAAAGGCTAAAGCAGTAGCCTTACCGTTTACAATTGCTACAAGCCCTGACACACGATGACAAAGTCAAACGCTTTGAATTTTCGGCGCGGTTGCAACAGCTCATGGAAGGGGATGCGTTCAGTGCGAAACTTGTTTTCAGTGATGAAGCAACATTTTTTCTTAATGGTGAAGTGAACAGACGCAATGTGCGAATCTGGGCGGTAGAGAATCCTCACGCATTCGTGCAGCAAATTCGCAATTCGCGAAAAGTTAACGTGTTTTGTGCAATCTCACGGTTTAAAGTTTACGGACCCTTTTTTTCTGCGAAAAAAACGTTACAGGATACGTGTATCTGGACATGCTGGAAAATTGGCTCATGCCACAACTGGAGACCGACAGCGCCGACTTCATCTTTCAACGGGATGGTGCTCTACCGCACTTCCATCATGATGTTCGGCATTTCTTAAACAGGAGATTGGAAAACCGATGGATCGGTCGTGGTGGAGATCATGATCAGCAATTCATGTCATGGCTAAATGGTTCAAATGGCTCTGAGCACTATGGGACTTAACATCTATGGTCATCAGTCCCCTAGAACTTAGAACTACTTAAACCTAACTAACCTAAGGACAGCACACAACACCCAGCCATCACGAGGCAGAGAAAATCCCTGACCCCGCCGGGAATCGAACCCGGGAACCCGGGCGTGGGAAGCGAGAACGCTACCGCACGACCACGAGATGCGGGCCATGTCATGGCCTCCACGCTCTCCCGACTTAACCCCATGCGATTTCTTTCTGTGGGGTTATGTGAAAGATTCAGTGTTTAAACCTCCTCTACCAAGAAACGTGCCAGAACTGCGAGCTCGCATCAACGATGCTTTCGAACTCATTGATGGGGACATGCTGCGCCGAGTGTGGGAGGAACTTGATTATCGGCTTGATGTCTCCCGAATCACTAAAGGGGCACATATCGAACATTTGTGAATGCCTAAAAAAACTTTTTGAGTTTTTGTATGTGTGTGCAAAGCATTGTGAAAATATCTCAAATAATAAAGTTATTGTAGAGCTGTGAAATCGCTTCAATCATTTGTAATAACTCTGTATAACAAACAAATGCCCTATATTCGATCCAGTATGATATGTAGAGAGCGTAGCAGTACTATCGAAGAAGCCCAGGAAGAAAATATAGTGTCTGCGATCAAAACCCATAAGACAAAAGTAGACATCGTGGCAAGTTACGGCCACCCACGCAGATTTACAGCTATCTTCGAAGTTCGTGGAAGCCTTTGCAGTATGTAAGTGAATCGAATTACCACATCATTTTAAGTAAATCACTTGGTAATTAACTATTGCCATTTGAATGGCCATGGAATTATTTGTTTTGAATTATTTTTACTGGGCGACTTCAAAAATTGTAAGGAATATTTAAGATTTTATGACATAAATGATTGAAACGGGTCAGTACACAAAGACATTTTAGAAAACCGACGAGCTACATTTTTGCTAGCTAGGTGTCGTTAACATGTGCAAAAAAAAAAGAGCTGAAAGTTTCCATATGTTAACTTTAGATCTCAGTTCTGTATCCTACGCTAAGGAGATGAAATGAGGTCAACTGTAAGCTGTCGTTAACAAAATATCTTTTACCTCTTGTTCCACTTCTTACCCGGCTAGAGCCCTCACATTCGTTCCTGCTACCGTGTAATTTAGACCAAGCTAGGTGTCGAACTGACGTTTTAAATGCAACACTTCAAACAAAGGACTGGAAACAATTTTTGATTACACGTACATCCATATCTACATGAATACTCCGCAAGGCACCTGACAATGTGTGGCAGAGGATACTTTTGGTACCCCTAATTGATCCCCCTTTCCGTTTCCACTCACGAATGGCGATAACGCTCTGACGTTGCCTAAACGATCTCGTGACGGAACCCGCAGCTCTTCGTTGGACATTACAGGTAGAAACAAAGAATCGATGTAGGTTCCTGATTTTTCTCTGAGAGAAGAGATAAGTTTTCCCATCTGCCTTAGCATGCTTTGTTCTCCAGATGCCTTTCACTTCCTACATTTTACATTACAAGATCTCGTTCAACAGATACATTGCAGCCAGCAGGGTAAACAGTTAGACATCTTATAATTAGCTGTTTTATGTAGGACATTAATCCCCCCACCCTTTGGCCTTTGTTGATGAATGTAAATCCTACACCACCAGAGGTATTAATGAGAGTCTGCTGTTTCTCAAAACAGTACAAGAGGAGATCAATGGAATTAGTAACCTTAGTCGAAGTAATGAGAGATATCTTACGCTTAGAAACTTTCATACTCCTCCATCAACCATGATTTACATTTGGTCTACCTCTGGCAAAGACATTGCTGTCGTTAGTTGGATATGGAAGTATGAAGAACAAAGACAAGTGTTGTCGATTTCTTAGTGTATGTGGTTTCATCATTTCTAAGTCTCTATTAAGTAAGAGTCGTTCGAACACTTATGGAGCATTTTTCACCGAATGAGTGACTTCCAATAATGAAGCAGTTTCGATTTAGTACAACGTTGAACGTAATGTTGAAAGTTGTAAGAGCAATTTAAATTTACATTGACTAACAATTACTGCATGAAGAATATGGACCATACCCAAATCAAAAACACACTGTACTCTATTTTGCACAGGTTTTCTTCCATATCAAAACACTGTGTTGCAACTTACAGCAAGTCATCTAGACTTTCGATTTCCGTCGAATTCATGTTTCGAAGACCTAACTTCCTTTGCCGCTGGGTATTAGAGGTACGGGGAACTTTAATACGCATTCCATTCGCGGAACTGTAAGGCTCGCCAGTAAACCACTCCCCCTCAAACATTTCTGCCCGACTGCGACGACGGCAGGAAAATAGAAACTCAACAGGAATGCGGAGTGTGCGACTCGCTGAACTTCACAAGTTGGGCCTGCATTTGTTTCCTCCCGTGGCTCCAGCTACCAAGCCGTAGTGGACGAAATGTGATCTTCCGCCGTTATATTCCGTGTCAGCCATTTCACCTTCCGGGACACCGTGCAAGCATTTTAATAACGAACAGCTGCGCTTTATGCGAAATTAAATTTTTGATTCTCGCTAGTGCGTTACCGATATATCGAACGAACCTCGGCTGAAGGATTTTTAATTTCAAACATTACCTCATGTCACAAGCTGATACAAAGCTTACAATTCGTTATTAACTGCAACAGCGAGAAAAACAAGTCTTCGTGCAATAAATAATTGCTAACGCTATCAACACCGTAATTGCGCTTGCCTTGAACATTGTTATTAAATCAAAATAAAAGAACAGCTCGATCGACAGACGTAATCTGTATTTTCCTTTTCCATTTGGCATCGATGCCATGGGGTGAGTCTCGAGAACAGAAATCAACTAGGAACTGTATTTGCAGTTTGAAAGTAACTAAAAATTCCGCCTTATGCGAGACAATTATTTAGTGTACCAGTTTGTGTCCTATCTTCGCTGTCGACGTAGTAGACATGAGGTTTTTTAATAGTAAACTGTCAACCCAAATTTTAAGTTTCCATGCTTCCATCTCCAAAAACAAAACCCTTTTACACTGATGAACCATCTCTGGAGGTGCATGAAGAGGAACGTAGATCGGTGGCCTTTCTTCCTTATGCTGGAGGCATATCGTTTAAGATTGGACGAATTTTAAGGAATTTTAACATTAAGAGTGTGTTCCGTCCACCTTCTAAGATTAGGGCACTACTCGGCTCTGTGAAAGATGATTTGGGCCTTAGGAAACCCGGTGTGTACAAAATTCCGTGTCAGTGTGGGAAAGCTTACGTTGGCCGTTCGATTCGCACAGTGCACGACAGGTGTGGGGAACATCGCCGTCATACGAGGCTACATAAGCCGGAAAAATCAGCAGTAACAGAACACTGCTTAAATGAGGGACACAGTATGAAATTTGATGAAACTGTGGCAATTGCCAACATTTCCGGTTTGTAGAACAGTGTCTATAAAGAGGCGATTGAAATTAGGTTGGCGGATAATTTAATCAACAGAGGCAATAGGTTTCCTCTTAGCAAGACGTGAAATCCTGTATTGTCTCGCATCAAAATTGAACGTTTTTCGGTGCGGCCCTAAGTGCGATATATCGTTGTCAGCAGAGTTCCACTAAGGGCGGCGCCACCTCCCTGTTTTGGAGGGCAGCAACGGTGATGGGCGGCGCATGCGCCGTGTACTGAACCGTGGCCTATATAGGACGTCAATTTGCAGCCTGGCGTCAGTTCTCAGCGGGACTCATCAGCAGAAGCAGCATTTTCCTGAAGATGGGGATCAGCTGGATCGCCGAAATATCGAGTCAAGTTTGATTTTAGGATCCGGCAGCAAACCCCAAGAGACTTTCAAAAATAATTTAATTATTGCTGACATTTGGTTTCACAGCCACGTAAGAAGGTGGGAAGATACCTGGAGACACTGGAAGGCTTCAAACTGATTATACAGTGGTAGAACTATCAAAATTAAATTTTAAACTATAAGACATTTCCAGATGCTGCTCTGTCTAAAATCTACTGGTTATGAATTGTAAGCTCAACAAAAAACTGAAAAGTAGGAAATTCGGAACACTTGACTTGGATAAATTGTAAGAACCCATTTATATTCTACAGTATTCCTTTCCAATCTTTCAGTCAATCGTTGCCTAATTCTCTCTCTGAAACTATCAACAATCTCTGGACCTTTGAGTTTACTCAGCTCTTGTCTCCTAAAATTTCAATCTTACTGCAAATTTCTTTGAATTTGAACTTCATAACCAACAAAATATAGTCAGAGTCTACATCTGCCAATGGAAATGTCCTACAGTTAAAAATCTGGTTTCGAAGTCCGTTTTGCCATTACGTAATCTAACAGAAACCTTCCCGGGTCTCTAGGTCTCTTCCAAGAACGAAACACTTACATGATTGTAAACGCGAATCTTAGTGATGTTTAAATTATGCTATGTAGGAAATTCTACTACCGGCTTCCTCTGTCATTTCTTTACTCCAGTAAATGGTCTACTATTTTACTTCTCTTTCTTTTTCTGGTTATCGAATACTAGTCCCCACTCACAATTAAATTTTCATCGCCCTTAGCAATGTGAATAATTTCATTTCAGCAGATGAAGAAGAAATTCATGCTAAGTATGATGGTACATTCTGTCAAATACTGTATGTGTGATGATTAGTGTGGTTGCTTTGCACTTCAACTTGTGTTGTTAGCTTCGTCTCTCTCTTTGTTATGGTAAAGACTTCACTGGCGTTACCTACCCTTTATATCTAACTTCAACCTATCAATTCATTTTTTAAATTCTCCAACCTACGTAGCCGATTAAGAGATCTAACAATACAAGCTCGAAACCGTCATTCGCCAGTCTTATTTTTCCCGATGACGACATGCTCCTGAGTAGCCCCGACCCGTAAATCCGAATGGGGGATTATTTCGCCCCCGGAAAATTTTACCGAAGAAATTTCCATTATCATTTAATTATACAATAGAGCTGCACACCCTCGAGAAATATAATGTCTGCAATTTGCCCTCAGTATTAGCTGTTCTCAGTACCGGCACAGCAAGACGATAGGAGCTAATGTTACAGTGGTAGACCAGTCAGTCGTCCAGACTGTTTACCTGCAACTACTGAAAAGGCCACTGCCTTCCTTCAGGAACTATAGGTTAGTGTGGTTTCTCCATAAACATCTTTCTGTTCTGGTTGGATCTACGGTACGACTACTGTATCGCTGATGTACTCAATTCATTCCACCTCGCAAGGATAAATACGGAAACCGAAAGGAATTATTAAATCGGAAAAAATGGAAACTTAATTCGCTACAGAAGTACCTGGAAATTTACTAATTTAGCCGCTATTTTCAATAAATAAAATTTTATTTGACTACTCTTAGCCTACATAAATCTGAAAAATACATAGAAGACGACTTCAAATCCTTTGAATTATCTTGAAAACACTGTATTTTTTAAACTATGTAACTGTCATTTCACTTTATGTATTGTAAATTTTATGTGAGTGTCGAATACCTTTTTATTAAGTTAGCACTTCAGAAATAGCTTGACTGTGTAACCGAACATATTTGTGTCAAACTGATCATTGTAGTTATATAGGGTAATATGCGGAGCTTATCTATCTTATACAGTGTCCGATATTCTAACACATTCTGGTCAACAATAAGTTATGAGCACTAAAAGCTACATTGTTGAAACACAGAAACAGGTACATCGCTGAATATGTTTCCTTTATGTAGGAATGATTACTGGCAAAAATAAGAGCACCGAGTTGGTCGTTAAGATCCTTGCAGTTAACTGCGAACATTTCCGAATATATGTGGATTCCTAAGCTTATTTATGCACAGCAGTTCTCTAATTGGGGCTATATCTTTCAAATTATTTACCAAGTTTCTTCCGCTAGCCATTTTTGCAGCAGTTGTATATAAATTACAGTGGTTCAAAAGGAAATACATTTTGTATGCTGTACATTAAGTTTTATTTATTTTATTTTTATTTCACTTTTTATCTTGTGCATCCAGACGCGTTCCTACTTAATTACAAGCCATCTTCAGTGGGTGTCCTGAAACATCACACGATTATTTTGTTTGCACATACTGGTTATTGTTTGTACTTATAGGTTATATATTTAAAAGAGAACATTGAGATTTTTATGATGAAATGGAAAGGTACTTACAGATCAGCGTCTGAGTCATTATTTCTAAGCCCAGCTTTCTGTCTGGCGGGAAACTGTTTGAAAGTTTGCACTTTTCCTCTTTGTCACTATTTTCAACGTATAGCAGTTTAACTGCCATTTTTGTGTGTAACAAACAAAAGACGCTATACTCACAAAAATGGCAGTAAAAATTTCTGTACGTTGCAAACAGTGACAAAAAGGAAAAGTGCAAACTTTCAACCTATTTGCCACCAGACAGAATGCTGGGCTTAGAAATAATGAATCAGACGCTGATCTGTAAGTACCTTTCCATTTCATCATTAAAATCTCAATGTTCTCTTTTAAATCTATAACCTATAAGTGCAAATGATAAACTGTATGTGCAAACGAAAAAATCGCATGATATTTCAGGACACTCACTGAAGATGCCTTGTAATTAAGGCGAAATGCGTGTGGGTGAGCAAGCTAAATAGAAAAACTTAATGTGCAGCAAGGAAAAGGCGATTTCTTTTGGTCGACTGTAATTCAAGTTATTTATACTACAGTAATTCTGAAGGACCTGTAACTTTTATGTACTATTTATCTAAATCTTCCCGAAAACGTTCCACCAAAACTGAGTTGCAAAATCAATTCCTCCAAAATAGCTTGGTATATTAAAAATCAACGAAGAAGTACACAATAGTGATAAAATGGAAAGAGGTACGTATTAAAAGTGGTCAGTTTTTTCCTATTCCCTTTTTTCCAACTTTTCTAATTCATTAACTATTAAAAATACACATCACTGTAATTTCAGTATGAAAATCATAACTTAGTTAGAACCTTTCATTATTATACTATAGTTAAAACCTTCATATTACTATAGTCAGAAATATTACTCACAAAGCACACACAAAGTATCTTCCGCCACACGCCTTACGGTGGCTTGCGGAGTATACGAGTAAATGGAGATGTAGATTTCGATGTATGTCTGCTCAACTAGAGAAAGACCAAATTACCGAAGTAACAATGTTTTGCGTAAACTTCTAAGATAGTGGTGGCAGAGTAGGTAGTGTTTGTGGAGTGACTGAGACAATCGAGGAAAAGAGTGAGGAATGGAAACCGAGTACATGCCAGACAAGTTCGCAGAGATAACTTCATTCTAAAGAATTAGCAGTGTTTGACAATGAAGTTAACAAATTTTGTGTAATTAAACAGAGAGAACAACAGGGATAAGAATCTGAATTCTTAACAGGCCACTTAGGGTCGAGGTTGACACTAAAAATCTTTGAGGAAAGTTCAAGAGAAGCAGTCGTTGACTACGAAGTTTGTTTCTGCACAGCACTTGTTTACTAATTACGGTTTTATAAGCGGAGGAATCTGTTGAATCTCGAGAGTCTAAGTATCTAGTCAGGAAACTACCAATGTCGTTGGGTACAGCAAGGCACCGGTAGTATCGCAGGATCAGATAGAGTAACGAGGCATTTATTTTTTTCCCGTTCATGTGTGGAGCTATAGGTCACTTCCAGTGCCAATTTAAGAACAAGTGGGCTCATAAATTTGGAAGTACGACGTAGTGGTCTATCAGTAAAGCAACGCCAGGAAGGAAAAGTTTTCACAGGTATTATGTTGCAACGTTTCATCTAGCTAGTGGGTACAGCATTTCTGTAAAAATAAAAATCTGGTGACTGCTGTAGTAGAAACACTTATACATGATTGTACATAATAACGTTGTCCTAAGGCATATTTTAAGATCTATGAGGCATTTTATGCTCATTGATCTGTTCTACAATTTAGTCACAGAGTGACTCTCTTGAGCCTGTTGGTCGCTTTTTGCTTGTTGCAGCCACGAAAATTGTCAGGTATGAACTTTCTAGAAATCCATCATCGCACATCCGCTTTATCCTGTTGGTGACCTGCACTCTTCTCTGAATGGAAATCATTTTGAAAATGAGCGTCCGAAATAAGAGCTTGGCGTTTGATCGCTCTATTACTTGCTTTCTCACAATGCTCAACAGGAACTCTACAACTGATTTCGTATTGCGAAACGAGTTGTATCCTGGTGGAGTATGGGGCAGCTGAAATTTCTAGCTAAACTCTCAGCATTCTGAAAACCAGCCATATTCGTGGCACTTTCCATAAAAGAACACACGTCATAGCTCGTTTCCACCTCTAGAGTCAGCGAGTAATTACAGAGGCTAATTAGTGATCTGCACTGGGTAGAAGGGTCGCGCTGCTAGAAAGCTGTCACTGCAGTACAAATCGAGGCGGCGAAAGATGTCAGCAAACCCAGTCACTGTTAACTGTTGCCCTGCGCTAAACCTATCGCCACCCCAATTAGCGGGACGTATCAGCTGAAAGTTGAGAGAACATCTCCAAACATACGGGAGTACTTACCTGTGTGAATAGGTGCTTCTGCATGTACAGCTACCGCAATTCCGCGTGATATTATACATTTATTTTCTTACAATCATTTAAGTTCTGAGGAGATTTCGTAACAGATTAAAGGCGTACATCGTACATCTGGTGTTACCATTTACTGTAGCTGCTAATAGAGACAACTATAGGTAGAAACTGTTTCTGAAGTAGAATATACTGGGAAGTCAAAATCTCTGTAGTACCAGCGTAGAGTAGAATTCTGTGGCTGAAGCGGTAGGCTTTCTGCTATCAAATACATGAAGCACATTAGGCGTCGGTTATGTTGGGGCACTTGGGGTAAACAGTGCTGTTGCTTGTTGAGAAGTGGTCAAATTAGTTCTAGTGCACACCATCATTGAAGTCTTTGAGTTTGATATAGTAAACTTATTCCGTTATTTTGTAGCATTTCCCGTCGTCTAATGTGACTTAAGTAACGCATATCATTCTTTTTAAATCGCTTATCGCTTTAACATATCAATGTAAAGAAAACAATGCCTTTTGGCCTAAAAACCTAATACCTCGTTGTGTCTTCCAGTTTCATAGTTTTATGTGTGAACCACTAATGTCGGCATGTTGGCCGATCGGGAAAATTGGTCAAGGTTTTTACACCAATAAAAGTTAGCTACTTTCATGTATCACACTAAAACACTACAGATAAGATTGATTTCTAAATCGTTAAACGCACAATTCTAGCATCCTTCATTCTATATCTTTGTGACGATTTTGAATTAATAAATTTGTGTCTTTTAAAACCGTCTCTGTTAGGTTTTATTTGGTGTAGTGCGAAAATCTGATTGAAAACGGCCTGCTCCAGGTTTTGGTATTGTTTCACATACTGGGGCATCATGGGGCCTAGAAAATATGTCCGAAAATCACAACAAGAAACTTGAAATGCTGCTGCGATGACACTAGCCACATTTCATCCATCGATAGGGAAAAGTGGCCACTATTACACCCCACCCCCAGAAAGATGCTTATAGTTCATGTATATTATTTTCTCTGCACTTAAAAATATTTAGTGTGATGCTTGATAATATGTAGATTCGAAATGTGTAGGCGTCAAGTTTCTGTTAATAGCCAAGATTTGGGGAAAATTTAATTTTGCTTGGAGCGGCAGCTTTATGCTTGACATATTTTGACTTAGGGGATGCTGGAGTAAACTTTGACAGTATCTTGAAGTCACGCCATGACATGTAGCAAGTTGCATTCGCCTCTTGTCACTGGTAAAACGAAAGAAACCCCCTGCCAGCTGATCAATTCTTCATATAAACTTCAAAAGAGAACACAATATGAATAGTCTCCATATCTACTTTAATAACCTTAGACAACGCGAGAAGCTTCGAAGCCTTGAGGTGCTCTTTTCAGATGACGCTGTTGTGCATGGAGAAGTTGCAACGCGAGAAAGCTGTAGCGAAATTGAGGAGATATACGAAATATCTGATATAGTAAGATTGTAGGAGTGCCGAATAGTCACTGGAAACAGTCCCATTCAGTGCACTGGCACGACCGCAGAGCACATGTTGGGACTCGTTGGAGAAATCTTCAGGAAGGAAAAAGTTTACAAGAGGCTCGTTCGACCAATACTTGGGTATTGTGGGTATTGCACCTTGGTATGAGGCTCTTATTAGATAGGATTGGTGGAGGACAAAATGAATAATCAAAGAGGAGCAGTATGTTTCACTAAAAGTTCGTTTAGCAACCACAAAGTGTCTCGGAGAGGCTCATCCAACTCTATTGAAATGGTAAAGAACGGTTGGCGTCTTTGGCCACCTTGGTGCAGGTCTTATTACATTCGACGCCACATTGGGCGACCTGTTCGGCGGATGGGGATGAAATGATGATGAAGACAACACAACACCCACGGGAGTGTGTGTTGTGTCGTAGGACGGCAGTCCGTCACGCTGACCACATTTTTCTCTTTTTTTTAAATTTTGTTCGACATAGTTCGTTGTGTTTGGTCTGGGCGGACTCACAAGACATCTGGTCAAGTTGATCGTTGATTCCTTGACTCAGTTTTTTTTTTTTTTATTACAGAGAGCACGCAGCCCTCTGACCGAACACGCTGAGCTACCGTGCCGGCATATTTATGGCCTTTACTTTGAAGCCAAGTAGTTACTTTGATGATGATGATGATGATGATGATGATGAAGTACTCCGTGACAGAGCTTAGGGGAACGATGCTGGAGACGCACACCGCAGTACTAGGCAAGGTCCTAGTGGAGGTGGTTTGCCATTGCCTTCCTCCGACCATAATGAGGATGAACGATGAGGATGAAGACGACACAACAACACCCAGTCATCTCGAGGCAGGTGAAAATCCCTGACCCCGCCGGGAATCGAATCCGGGACCCCATGCTCGGGAAGCGAGAACTCTACCGCGAGACCACGAGCTGCGGACACCACTCAGCTATCGAGGCGGACATCCAAGTCTATTGACTGGAGACGACAGTGAGATGCTGTGCGTCACAGGGCTTTTTTATTGTTAACATTCCGAGACTGTACGTCCTTGGAAGAGTCAACAAATATGTACACTCGCCAGTATGTTGGTCGTTTTTCCCTGCGTCGAACAGTCTTCCCACAAAGACGTCATTGCCTACACTAGTTGGACTACGCCTATTATTGTAGACTAACCATTTTGCTTCCAAGCGTCTACACTCGATCACTGACCTGCTGTCCAGGAGAAAATAAACATTAATGGCTTGCTCTTGCGACATGTATACTTCGAGTATACCCAACCTAAACCATTCGATGTGTAATAGCTACAATTACTAGTTTACTAATGACGTAAATACTGTTATAATGTTGTTCAGTACACCGTCTTCAGTCACCGAAATATCTGCGCTCATCCTGTTACACACTGAACTGCTTCCTTCTAATAATGTCTCTAACAAAGATCACGGTGGTAAAATTAGAAAGATTCGAGGCAAACCAACAATTGTTCCTCCAGCGGACCATTTGCGGCACGAAGAGAGAAAAGGTAAGTGATGCTGTCGCACAAAGTACCGTCCATCATACACCACAATGGAGTTTACGAACTACAGGCGTAGAGTTAGATGCAGAATAAACAGCTTCAGATGCAATAGGACATTCGTATAGAATCATGGCAAACTATTACCGCTACTATGTGGTGTGAAAATACAATAATAAATTGAATGAGACATCTTTTCTTACGCATCATTTTACACTTACAAGGAGAGATCCCCAACGGGACAACAGTCCTTTTCAAACCATCTATAATTCTATACGGTTGAGTCAGTTAAAATCCCAGGTATCACATGCTGAAGCCATTCACCCTAATGGGCCCTCGCTCGCAAGTAACTGACGAGAAAAAAGAATTCGAAATTTTGAGTGAAGCTGAACATCGTTACCAATGTTGCGTTATAAGTCTGATTGCATTGTGTAACGGATAGGGTGGTAGCTAAACATGTTGGGAAGGCTGTGGTTTCGAATCTCGCCAGGGGGCAGTATATTATTTAATTTTTAAATCTTTATCACATTGTATTTGACCACTATTTTTAATAAACTAATTGATTTAAATGGAATTTTTTGTTTCCATTCTTCGGTCGTGTCATTTTAATCATAATATCAACTTCTTCATTTACTCATATATTTCTTCCTATCATCCTTTTGCCACTTGAAATCTTTGTTCAAGTGATTTATGTATTAATTTCGACTTAATTTCTTTTGTTTTATCACTGGTTTTTCGTCCACATTATTGCGTACATTGTATCTATTTCTCATTTTGTTTAAATTTCGTTATAATTATAGACCCTTCTATCATTTCGATCTTCATCTGAGTTATTTCGTCCGTATGTAATAGGTATTTAGGTTATCTTTTAAATGTCTGTATGACGATTGCAAAGAAAGAAAATTGCACGTTTGGCAGCGAAAAATACCTCTGCGAGTCAACATAAATAGATTATTTGGTCTTTTGTTTTTTAACTGACAGATTGTAATTTTCAGACAATTGAATATTATAGTAGATGAATATAATTAAATTCGTTTTTTACAAAAATTATGATTGGAAAAACTAATATAAAGAAAAAAGAGGCAAATGAAAAAGTTCATACGGTGTTTAAAGTAATGTGACACAAGAATATAAAATATAAAATAACATTTAAACCAATTAAAAATAGTGATCAGTCATTTAGATGAAGGTTTACAAATATAAGAGTTATTGCACCTGTCAAGATTCGAACCACCTTCTGTTGCATATAAAGTTATTACTTTCTTTTTTTTTCTTTTGATATCATTTTGCTCGTCATGGTTCGTTGCATTTGTTGGGGACGGACGTCCCAGGACACTACTTCAAATCAAATTAATTGGTAATCCACTCACTCAATTCCTTCTTTATAGAGGGCCGCTAACCCTCTGACCGAACACGCTGAGCTACCGTGTCACTGTTATCCATTACACCTCACAACCGTACTATGTAAGTCAGCGTTTTTGATGTTCTTGAGCCTCACGCAAAATTCCGAAATTTTTTTCGTAAATTACTGGCAAACCAGGGTGAATGGCTGCAGGTTGTGATACCTGGATGTACATCACCTTATTTTTGATATCACAAAGTCGATCCCACCACTGGGAACCTCTCCTTGTTAGTCTAAAAACGGTAATACTATATATGAGGAAATTTAACTGAAAGATGGTAAAAGAAAGGAAGAATATAAAATAGAAAGACTCGTTTGTAGTGCAAGGAAACTTGAATATTACGGCTGAGGAAATTTGCGCTGTGCAAATATGGCTGAGGCTAGCGTCTCTTTCGGCCAGCTCGCCTCAGCTGCTAGGCCACGTCCAGCCGACGCCGTTATCAGGGAAATGCTGGCGCGCCAGCCCGTGTGCTGGTGGATTTGGCGCCAACGGCTCGGCGTCCGCCACAGTCGCCGAGTGGGGAACTGGCCGCAGGTCGATAGCGCGGCCACGGCAGGTACTAAATCGCACGCCTGCCCGCACTCGCCGTGGCCGACTTTATATGCAGAGTTTTACGCCCTTCTCGGAACGCCGCTCACAGACGTATACCGCGAAATTCTACGTTTCCCTCGGGCTCTACCCTTCGGGCCTCGCAGAACTTACGGCGATGAGCTTTGTGCACCGCGGAAGGATTGCCCGAATAGGAGCGGCCAAGTCTGGCTAACAACCGTGCTTCCGCAGAAGCGGTGGTGCTCGCTACATGCACAGCTGACGGCGCTGCGTACCTGTTACTGCTCCACAGGGAATACGTATTTCGTATACTCCACCTACCTGGTAATCCAACGAGGCGCAGTAGACTGCTTACAGCAGTCCACGAAGACCTGTCCAATGCCGACTTAGCCTGAGATCACTCTTGTTCTTCATCACTGAATTAATTTGTTACAAGGAATCTAGAGCAAAACAATAAGGAATTGACAGTTGAATCGATAACATAGACAAGAATAATCTACAAACAGTCACAGAAAGTTTCCCCACATTCAACACCACACGTTCCTAGTAACTATCCAGTAGCCATAAAAATTTGATTACCAATCAAGTGCAGCTCAAGAGGAGCTTAAAGGATATTTTGATGTGCATCTCCTTTTACTCCATTAAGCAGTTTCTTAGCAAGACCAGTAGATTTAAGTACAGACAATAAAAATCTAGCTAGACTTTACAGTCTTTAGAAGAGATAAAAAATATGTTACAGGTTCACCTTTCCCAATTAGGAGAGTTCCATGAAGTTCTTGACGCTAGTCATGTTCAGGATAGTGTTCCATCTACCGTGTGATGAATATTGTTTTAGAGATTTTACTGACCTATGGATCTCACTGGGCCGAGCGGTCTGGGGCGCTGCAGTCATGGACTGTGCGGCTGGTCCCAGCGGAAGTTCAAGTCCTCCCTCGGGCATGGGTGTGTGTGTTTCTCCTTAGGATAATTTAGGTTAAGTAGTGTGTAAGCTTAGGGACTGATGACTATAGCAGTTAAGTCCCATAAGATTTCACACAAATTTGAACATTTTTTTGATCTCATTGGGAATTGCTGTAAAATGTGATGGAGTTCTAACGTCTCGGGAGACCTAATATTACACAATGGATGATTCTGGCCCGAGCTGCCGGAGTTGGCGGTCATGTGTGAGTGAGGTATGCTAGCTTGTTTAAATGAGCAGTGTGTGTTTCTCCTTCTCTGGAGGTGGCTGTATCCGAAAGCTTTGTGTGTCTTTTAATCGTGCAGTTTAAGGTGTCATCTTTACGGTGAGTAGCAATGTACCTTTTCCCACATTGTTGAGACCTAATATCACTTAGACAACGCATCGACTACAAGGTTTCGCACAGACTAGATGAAATTTTAGGCCGTCAGCGCTCGAAGACAAACCGCACACACGAAGGTATAAATACAAGTTATTTCAAAATATTCATCACATTCCACAAGGTATTACTTCTGTATGAATGAAGACAGAAACTTTAGGTGAATATTAACTTACTCATATGACCAAATAGTTTTTAATTTCAAACGAACAATCGATTTTATAAGAATATATCATTTACACGAACGCACATAAATCTTGAGGTACTTATTACAATAACGTTTAATATCAAAATTTTCATTTATCGTTCACGAATGTCAATGACGCTGCAGCGAAGAAATATTCGAACAACCATATGATAGCATGCCTGAACACACGAGGGTATAAATGTCCTCCCCGATAGCTGAAAGGTCAGCGTGACGGACTGCCAGCCTAAGGGGCCCGGGTTCGATTCCCCTTTTCTCCGCTCAGGGACTGGGTGTTGTGTTGTCTTCATCATCATTTCATCCCCATCCGGGCGCAGGTCGCACAATGTGGCGCCGAATGTAATAAGATCTACACTAATTCAGCCGGACCAGCCCCGTAAGGGGCTTCCCGGCCAACGACGCCAAACGCTCATTTCCATTTTTTCCATAGGGTATAAATATGTATGGAGTGAGCATTCAGATGCGCAGAACAATAATTTTCGCTTAATGGGAAAAGAAGTGACAGTTAACAATATTTCTTTATGTTTTCTATTGTACTTACTCATATTGTCGAATCTCTGTTCTAATTAATTACGTTACAATGAGGCTGTAGACGGCTTCGAAGTACCAAGAAGAAACAATGCGTTTCGAATTATGAAACTGTTCAGTAAATACAGTAAGCGATTTGCATTATCTACTTGTCCATTATTATTTTCAGGTTTTCTTTATTTACTCTTCTATTTCTATATACAAGTATAATATGTATATGACATATTTCAGCATCGCATTAGAAAAGTAAAATCATAGATTACGCACAAAAAAATAAAAAATGCAAGATCAATACTCGAATTTTGAAGTAATGAAATAAGTGACAGACAACAATATTTTATTTAGGTTTCCTATTGCACTGGTTCTTGTTGTCGAATCTATTCTAATTATCACGTTATAGTGGCACTGTACAGGAAACTCATACACACAAAGGTGCGAGAATCTGCACGTAGTGGTGGAAATAAATCAGACTGTATAAATTTTATCTTCATATGAACAAGTCACCAATATGCATAACATAACTGAAACAAATTTTCAAATTCATCTTTCACTTGTCTCACAAACACATGGCCACAAAATCGCAAAAGTTATAAATACAACACAAAACTTTATAATACCGTGTCCCGATATTTTTAAACATATAAAGTGCGTCATATCGATATGACATTTACAATTATACATTTATTGTAAGTAGGGGAACGGCAGGTATTAATGGCCATTTAAGGAAAAATGTAAATTACAAAATATATTTGAAGCTTAACTCAGTTATGAGAAAAAAAATATTTTCAACTTCTTTCCTCTAAGTAACAAAAATATATTTAGTAATATATGAAGGAAGCATAACAGAAAATGTAATCAGAATTATTCTTGCATTTTGGGAATTTTAAAAATTGGTAGGTAGTATAGACCACACCAATATGATTATGTTTATAAACTAAAAACATTGTTTTGAGTAAGAGTTTTATTGTTTAATGCAATACACAATGTATGTCGTATTTATCTAATTTACCCTTTGATTTATTTAGCCTCCAGAGGTCACATAAGTAAAATGAGTAAGTTGTCAATGTCCACACAGAGCTCATGTGCCCAGCCTTCACACTTGTTGCACTGAATCTAGTTTACCTCACTGCTTTCTCCACACACAATACATTTTACATCTACAACGTCTTGACAAGTGCTTGGTGTAGGACTAACATTACGAAAAATTTAACTCTCTGCACATGGCGAAATGGCGCTGGCGGCAAAGATTACACTGTGTACCGTGCTGCTACCTAGTAGTGAATAGCTGAAATACCAACTGGCCCATACTACCTGCCGTTCCCCTACCTACGAAAAGTGACTGGCCCTCCTTTCATACATTTCTCTTTACATCCGTAGCAGTACTGCACCACAGCTGTTAGCAAAACTCAAACGTGCAGAAACGTGTATAAGACAAGGCGAATGCATGTAATATTCAAGTTCCGCTCATATTTAAAGTGTAGACAAATCACATGACTAGCTCGGTCTGATGTTGAGAACATGCTCACTAGGCGATGCTCACTCCATAGATATACATACTCTATGGTGATACGTATGCTTTGGCTATCAGAGGTGGCATTATCGAGTATTGCTCGGGAAAACGATTGACTGCGTTGCAGAGAGAAGGACAGTGTGTTGTGTCGCCGCTGAGTGACGAGCTTTGTTCGCGAAGGTGCCGAATACGGAATGAATTTATTGGAGTTTCTCCCTGAGGTGTAATTGAGAATTAATGATAAAAGATGATTTTAAGAGGATTTACAGAGAGATGGCTCATTTGGAAAAGGATATTTTACGTTGGGTTATTTGTTGCAGCAGATGGCCGATAACTATTGTGGTGTAAGGGTTTCATTGTGTATATGTTTCCAGAATGCAATTTTCACTCTGCAGCGGAGTGTGCGCTGATCTTAAAACTTCCTGGCAGATTAAAACTGTGTACCGGACCGAGACTTGAACTCGGGACCTTTACCTTTCACGGACAAGGGATCTACTAACTAGTAGTGCTCTACTAACTAGTAGAGCACTTGTCAGCGAAATTCAAAGGTCCCGAGTTTGAGTCTCAGTCCGGTACACAGTCTTAATCTGCCAGGAAGTTTCATGTAAAAAAATGGCTCTGAGCACTATGGGACTTTACTTCTGAGGTCATCAGTCCCCTAGAACTTAGAACTACTTAAACCTAACTAACCTAAGGACATCACACACATCCATGCCCGAGGCAGGATTCGAACCTGGGACCGTAGCGGTCGCGCGGTTCCAGACTGTAGCGCCCAGAACCGCTCGGCGACACTGGCCGGCAAGTTTCATGTACGTTTTGTTATCCAGGATGAATTTTCATCACGTGTTCAGTATCCTAATTATCTTTCTCCCAACACTGTCAGTTAAAAGTATTTCATTAGGGATGCAAAGAGTAAATTTTACGTAATTCAAATACTGTAAAAGTAATTTTTATGGTGTATGACACTGTTGAGGAAAAGTTACAGTTCATGTTAGTACGAGTCACTTCTCTATTATTGAAACGTTTTAATCTAATTTCAAAAGGCCCTGTTACAAACATTTCACTGAAGCTAATCCTCACTCTTAAATGAAAGTAAATTTGATTAAATTTGCGCAGTCGTGGCTTGCACTACCGCGTGGACAGTGCGCTACATTTTTTAAAAAAATAACAAATGCTTAAATTACCAAAACAGCTTAAAGTAAAACAAGAAGAGGCAGTTCGCCACGCAGTGACATATTCCAGGTACTTGCAGTTGAGCACTTTATATTGTGATGTCATAGTAGAGCCGAGTTATCCGTTGCAAAGGTAAAAAACAATTGTAGGGCCTAAAATAACTTTAAGATAGAAAATTAGGAGCAGTATACATTTGAAAAATTTGATATTAATTCAGTAGATCCGTTTCTCTAACAGGGCGTATTTTCGATTGCAACAGTTAGCCACTGTGTATCATGACAAACCAATCTGTGTATTATTGATAACTATTCCTTATGTTCGATCTCATTTACAGACAGATACAGTTGAGATTAATAGGGATCACACGAAATGTCAGTAATTTCCACAATTAATATGTTCGTGTTCAAAACAAAGCCAGCTAAGGCTGTTATAGATCAGGAAACGTGGGTGATACTGTAATCGGGATTTGAAAATTATTGCTTTCACATTGCTTGCGAGCGGTTTTGTCATACGCAGATCCCAATGAACAAATTAAAAACAAGCAACTTTTAACCTTTCCTCGAAGAACAGCGCAAATCGTAATAAATTTTAGAGATTATCTCTCGTACTTGAGCGTAGTATGTTGTTGACGTGGTCCCAATATTAACACGCTGTGACGGTTAACGTCTTCGCATAAAGGCAGTAAAATGTCGTCACTGAACACTTAACGTAGAGAACGAATTCAGAAACTGTACACGTCGTCGTTTATCACTACATAAAAGGAGTTGTAGCATTTGAATACTGTATGGTCTGAAACAGAAATGTCGCTGCAGGAAACGGCAGACAGGCACACAAGGAATGGCAAACTCTCAGGGCGAGCCAAGCTAGTAGATTTATGTGGACTGCGTGCCAGATTGTGTTGAAAGCGGTGTACGACTAGAACGAGCACGTGGCGGTGAGCTGTAGATTTTCCCTTACATAAACAAACGGCGGTTGAAACACCTCGTGCCACAGTCCAATACAGGGAGTTGACTGAAATATGGAAATACTAAAATCATAACAAATTACAGTGCCTAATACGTGTAAGAAAACCGTCCTCATTCAAAACTACTTCCAGTCGTCTCGGAGTGAATTAATATAGGTTCTGTATGGTTTTCAGGGGAATCTTATGACACTCTTCCTGCAAAATAGTGGCAAGTTCAGGTAACGATGAGGAAGGTGCCTAGCCACGACACATCCTTCTACCACACATCCTTCTCTCCGCAGATCAGACAGGGTGAGATATAGTGACTGCTGACCAGCGGAGACGCGACAATTCATCCTCGTGCTCATACAAACAATTCTGGACGAGGCGAGCTGTTTGAACAAGGGCACTGTCTTCGTCGAGGGCTGCATGACCAGTCTGGAGCAAATATTGCATCATACGATGGATATGGTTAGCCAAAATGGTCACATAATCCTCGGTAGTAATAAGGTGCTGCACGCTAACCATGGGGTCCAAATCATTAATGAACCCCCGCCATGTTTCACTCTTGGCAGCAAGCAGTCTGTATCTTGGGCTTGAGACTATACACGGCAGATGTAAACTCGGCCAGAAGTTGGAAACCCTGTGAAACAAGTTTCATCCAACCAAATTGCGAGGGTCGTTCAATAATTAATGCCCCACATTTCTTTCTCAGAGCATATTTATTGTTAAGTGTCAGAATTTGGTGACAGTATACATCAACATGTGCTGTCCATGTCCTATTTTCCTACGTTGTCTCCATCACGTTCTATGGCCGTAAGCCAACGTTGTAGAAGAGCATGTACTCCCTGCTGGTAAAAGCTCTTGTCCTGTAGGCGTAGCCATGTTTTCACTGCATGATTGACACTCTCGTATCTTCAAAGTGTGTTAAGCGGCCCAAAGAGATCCGCACGATTCAGCATATTTGGAATAGTGGCTGCGACAAGACGTCCCGAGCGTGGCTGATCATGGGGTTGTTTCTGCATTTTCTGAGGCTGTAACTTTACTTACCCATCGCCCAACTGTACTCCTATCAACTGCAGCATCGCCATACACTGGACACAAACGTTTATAGATGTTCACCACGGTTTCTTTTTCTGCACAATAGAATTCAATAACAGCGCACTGCTTGTAACGTGAGTCGTATGTAGACGCCATTTTGACTCCGTACTACGGCTCTGCCATCTGCCAGAACGGTTGAAAACTTCACCGGCGCACAGAACAAACATCAAATGTGGACCACCAACAAGTAGGTTTGTCTCTCTATATTAATGGGTTTCTAAAAAAAAAATGTGGGGAATTACTTATTGAACGACCCTCGTACTTTCTTCCATTGCTCCATCGTCCAGAATTTGTGGCTTCGGCACCACGTTTTCCTGGTACGAGCGTTTGCATCACTGATGAGTCGTTATGTTATTCCAGCTTGCCCTGCTGGCCCCTGCTCAAGGAGCTCTCCCTTTGTGTTGTTTTGGTGCTGTCACGGTTCGCGAATGCGACAATCGTTTCTGCAGTGACTGTAGAAACTGTCATCTTGTTTTTCGTCACAATCTTCTCCAGTGACCTTCAGTCAAGACCACTCATCCGCGTTATCGCCGTTGTCAGTTAGCGGATGAACTTTTTCCTCTTTTCTTGTATGCGGTATTAATCTTCTATGTGGCGCCTCTTGAAACAACAAATAATTCCTTTTGCGGAAGCACCAACCACAGTAGCACTAATAACTTAGACATCTTCAAATTCATTTATCTCTGGGTGTATGGGAAGCCTGCATACTCGGTTCGCTAGGCAAACAATCAAACAACTTGTATTAATTAGTTTTATTACAAAGAGAAAATTACAGTGCTTAACTTTGGCAGTTACACAGATGTGTTGCAAGCAAAGGGTGACATACGAAATAATGAATCTTCTTCAGTATAGACAATACCAAGTCTGTGCTACACGGGGATAACAAGCGGAATGACTAGCGTTGACACTGCTATTGAAGTCATTAATCTTGAAGCTGGTATTGAACAGGGCCGTCACCAGGCGGTCACGGCACTTGTGTCGTCTTCACATAGGGGCAGGTGCTGTTGCATTATCGTCCTGGAGGGAGGTCCGGTCACGTGTGATTGGCTGATCTCTTCTAGCGGCCCTCTCTTCCCTGTCCTTCCCGACTGGTGTGCCAGCGCTTTACGCTGTAAGAAGCTCCACCATGAAGCACTCACAACTACACACAACACTGTTCCGACAACTGATGGTTGCAACGTATTGAGGGCATTGCACAGGTGCTGATCGTGGTCAGATAGAACAGCGGAACCTGCAGGTGTGGCCAGCATACTCATTTATTTTCAAGCACTCATTTCTCGCAGTTTTTCTATATTTTTGTCCAATACTCGGGCTTTGAGCAGGAGGTAGCGTACTCTCGACGAAAATTACGCGGTACAGACGAACGCAAAATAATTTATGTTGTTTTAGCACTTGAACGACTCGACACAGTAGATAATGAACGAACGAGCGGGTGAGCTGTAAGAATCACCACGTGAACCTGCAACCTATAACTGTCGCCAATATAAGCTTTGTAGTCATATGCGTAAGTTACAATTCGCCAAAAGTTTCTGTATTCATTCCTGCAGAAGATACAGCCGTCAAATCGGATGAGTGTTTTGGAAACACCTGTGTTATAAAGTGTTCCAACGTCAGTGCTAACGTTTCATGGCATGACACACAGCTCATACCGCCGCATCCAGCCTGTTTGCATTATCAGTCGGCAGCTGCACTGCAGCGCCCTGTACTCTCCACTCGGGTGGCGCACCGCGGCTGCAGCCGCTGTACAGCGAGGCTCGCGTTTTGTTCGTTCCGCCCCGGGCGCTGCGCTCGCCGAACGGATATCGAACTTCAGACGAGAAATATGAACCTCCACCCACAATGGCGCGCGTTTACATTCAGTAAGAGCGCTCCCTCAGATTCTCCTTTTATTCAGACTTCCCATTGTCGTATATCAGCACGCAGTAATCGAATAGCGGAACAAGGAGATCACCGTCTGTTTCTGAATGCGCTGATGTTAAAATCATGAAAAATGTATTCGTTCTCTTTAGCAAGGTGTGAATATGGTGAAAATTCAGATTCTAGATTCATTATACACGATGGAGTTCAAAAACCTGACAAAAAGGACAGCGGATACTGAACGAAGCAAAATTTGCCGGGTGACCATAGGTCGTGTTCGTAAATACACCGCTGAGGGGATACTGCCGTAAAACGACAGCCAATGAATGACGAGCGAGTGTTGGTCTGTGCATTAAGAGTACCAGTAATTTGTCGAGGAATGTTTCCTGTAAACCGTGCTGTGCATCTAGTTTGTGTCTAACGAACGGAATCACGAAAAGTTGTATTAATCTGTATTTTTCTCAGGAAGCTGGTTTAAGTCAAGCGACCATCTTCAACTCAAGGATTAACATTACATCCGGTTGGAGAAAGGTCGCTTGGCGTTGCAAAAAGACCTATTTTCACTTGATGCGTCTGTCACATATGCGAGTACATACATGTGCATACATTCTAAGCAAAGAAGGGAAAGCAGAAAGGTGGAAGGAGTATATAGAGGGTCTACACAAGGGCGATGTACTTAAGAACAATATTATGGAAATGGAAGAGGATGTAGATGAAGATGATATGGGAGGTACGATACTGTGTGAAGAGTTTGACAGAGCACTGAAAGACCTGAGTCGAAACAAGGCTCCAGGAATAGATACCATTCCATTAGAACTACTGACGGCCTTGGGAGAGCCAGTCCTAACAAAACTCTACCATCTGGTGAGCAAGATGTACGAGACAGGCGATATACCCTCAGACTTCAAGAAGAATATAATAATTCCAATCCCAAAGAAAGCAGGTGTTGACAGATTTGAAAATTACCGAACTATCAGTTTAATAAGTCACAGCTGCAAAATACTAACACGAATTCTTTACAGACGAATGAAAAAACTGGTAGAAGCAGACCTTGGGCAAGATCAGTTTGGATTCCGTAGAAATGTTGGAACACGTGAGGCAATACTGACCTTACGACTTATCTTAGAAGAAATATTAAGGAAAGGCTAACCTACGTTTCTAGCATTTGTAGACTTAGAGAAAGCTTTTGACAATGTTGACTGGAATACTCTCTTTCAAATTATAAAGGTGGCAAGGGTAAAATACGGGGAGCGAAAGGCTATTTACAATTTGTATAGACACCAGATGGCAGTTATAAGAGTCGAGGGGCATGAAAGGGAAGCAGTGGTTGGGAAGGGAGTGAGACAGGGTTGTACCTCTCCCCGATGTTAATCAATCTGTATATTGAGCAAGCAGTAAAGGAAAAAAAGAAAAATTCGGAGTAGGTATTAAAATCCATGGAGAAGAAAAAAAACTTTGAGGTTCGGCGATGACATCGTAATTCTGTCAGAGACAGCAAAGGACTAGGAAGAGCAGTTGAATGGAATGGACAGTGTCTTGAAAGGAGGATATAAGATGAACATCAACAAAAGCAAAACGAGGATAATGGAATGTAGTCGAATTAAGTCGGGTGATGCTGAGGGAATTAGATTAGGAAATGAGACGCTTGAAGTAGTAAAGGAGCTTTGCTATTGGGGGAGCAAAATAACTGATGATGGTCGAAGTAGAGAGGATATCAAATATAAACTGGCAATGGCAAGGAAAGCGTTTTTGAAGAAGAGAAATTTGTTAACATCGAGTATAGATTTAAGTGTCAGGAAGTCGTTTCTGAAAGTATTTGTATGGAGTGTAGCCATGTATGGCAGTGAAACATGGACGATAAATAGTTTGGACAAGAAGAGAATAGAAGCTTTAGAAATGTGGTGCTACAGAAGAATGCTGAAGATTAGATGGGTAGATCATATAACTAATGAAGAGGTATTGAGTAGAATTGGGGAGAAGAGGAGTTTGTGGCACAACTTGACTAGAAGATTGGACTGGTTGGTAGGACATGTTCTGAGGCATCAAGGGATCACAAATTTAGCATTGGAGAGCAGCGTGGAGGGTAAAAATCGAAGAGGAAGACCAAGAGCTGAATACACTAAGCAAATTCAGAAGGATGTAGGCCGCAGTAGGTACTGGGAGATGAAGAAGCTTGCACAAGATAGAGTAGCATGGAGAGCTGCATGAAACCAGTCTCAGAACTGAAGACCACAACAACAACAACATGTGCAAAGCCCGAAGGAACGAGTCGCTTTTATGAAACACCGTCATTTTCTCCCGTTGCGATGCAGAAGTGTGAAATTTAGATCAAAAGTGCCGATAACATTCCTCTGAAATGCCCTCGTAAATCTCGGACTCGAAGATGCTTCAAACCGCAAGGTGTCGATACGTGCGAGAACAAGCTCAGAAGTTCATGTAAGATGTAAGGTGGTTGATGAGGTGAAACTGGCACCAGATTTCACCACACTTCTACACAACGCCACCGTGGACATTCCTTACGATGGGAAGGTCGTCAAATCCCCCCTTACGACGTCTCAGTCCTCTTGACGTCCCTGTGATGGAAGTCAGAACCGAGATGCCCAACGTTGAAATAATCCAGTTTTCTTATGGGTGACTGAGGAAAACATGTCAGGAACACAGCGGCTCAATACCGAAGCGAGAAGGCCTGATGATGTGGCACAAAGTGCACCAATGAAACTATTCCTTACTTTTGGGCGTTCATGTACGCATATTTTGCTCTCAAAAACGACAGTCTGCAATGCGATGTGCAACAGAACGACGTTCTTGACAACTTTTGAAGCTGGTGGTGCACCGGTGCCCTCCCCCCTTCCTTCCCCGGACGATTCACACCTTCTCTAACGTCGTCGTGGGGGCTGCAATTCCATTGAACATGATCTGGCCCATTTGGACTGTAATGCGACCGCAATCTTTGCTCTAGTATCTACGCTGGAATCAATAGGGACAGTTCAAAATCATCTGATGAAATTCGAAAGTGATCTGAAGGAGCAATGAGTGTTCATGCTTTATTTCCCTTTCTGTTTCTCACCCTCCTGTTTCGTGATCACTGGAGGTTCCTTTACTGACACATGCCTGTATAAAATGGCTGAGGATCCTCTGAGATCATCCAAATCGGCAAAAGCCGCGATGCCACCCACACATGTTTGTTGAGCACTTTAAACATAAACCATTATAGAGACAATCCTTGAGAGATTTCTAGGCATCTGCTGGCAGGCAACCGCTTTGTCAACGTGACAAAGGGTCATTCTGCCGTATTTGCCTGTAGCGTGCGGGTTTCTTCGTTTGCATGTAGGCCATTTAGCGTTGGTTACCGTGTTAGTTTAGATGTAGTTAAGGTTCTTCGTCGCCATAGTGTACATTATAGCGGGTATAAACTAGATACAGTAAATACTACATTAAAAATGAAACTATTCCTTCTCTTGGGGTGTTCATCTACGCACATTTTGCGATAGTTTTCCGAATATATACAGGGTGATTTTTTACAAACTCTAGGGATTGATCGATGAGAGGATACGGAACAAATGCATGAATTCCATGCTAGAGACCATCTATTCAATCATACTTTGTTTCAGAGACTGCAGTCTAATATGCGCTGTACCACACAGCCACAGTAACAAGGGTGCAACTGTTCCTCATACGTCACACCCTAGAACACTCTCCTGTCATATTAATTGCTAATATTGTTTCCAATTCACTTCTCTTGCTGACGTACCTTCTAGTGGATGTGATACAGCGTTGTGAACCATGGTTTCACAGTCGAACCGAGAGCTTGCCGACATGATTTTTAGTTACGGAAAGGCAAATGGCAATGGGCGGCGGGCAGCAAGGTCGTACCAGGAGATCTATCCCCGCCGACAAAAACCACAGCGTTCAAGGTTTGCAACAGTGTTTCGCCGTTTGTCTGCGACAGGGTCGTTTCAGGAAGCAGTAAACCCTGAAGGACTTAATCTAAGTGATCGGACACCAGTCTTGGAGGAATATGTGATTAAGACTGTGGAAGGCGACCGCCGTGTTAGTGCCAGGCAGTTCTCCAGCCAGTACAGGGTAAGCCAGACGACCGTGTGAAACATTGTCCATGACATGAAACTTCCTGGCAGATTAAAACTGTGTGCCCGACCGAGACTCGAACTCGGGACCTTTGCCTTTCCATGACGATTGTTACTACCCTCATCACTTACAGCATGAGTAGGGCTTACTAGCGAGAGACTTTCCACATCGGGAGCAGTTTTGCCACTGGTTTCTTCACCAGGCAACCACGATACCTGGACTTGTGTCATCCAACCCTTTCACAGTCATCTGTGGGATGGTATGCAGAACCCCCATGGTATGTAGAAAGCGAATCATCAGCATCGATGCAGCCAGAATGTGAGGGGCGGGATAATTGGCGGCCGTATTTTGGGACCACTCTCCCTTCAACGTCGCCTAACAGACCGGAACTACCGACGCTCCTTGCGGGTGACGTTGCCACCTCTGCTGGAAAAAGTGCCATTGCTGATTCGAAGGGTTACGTCGGTCGGTCGGTCGGTTTGGGGGATTAAAGGGACCAGACTGCTATGGTCATCGGTCCCTGGCTGCTACACGATGATGGTGCTCCAGCCCACTTCGCCGTTAACGTCCGGACGTATCTCAGTCGTGTCCTCCCTGGCCGATGGATCGGAAGAGGGGGTGCATTTGTATAGACCGCTCGTTTACTGCATCTCAACTCGGGCGATTTATCGTGTATGCAGAGCCCATTCCAGATGTGGAAACACTGGAGCAACGTATTCATGCTGCCTTCGGCACTGTTCGGATGCAGCCTGGCCGGTGTGAATGTATGAGACAGAGCATTCTACAACGCGTACACGCATGCATTGAGGAACATGGGAACCATTGTCAACACGTACTGTAGCTGTGGCTCCATGGTACAGCGCTAGCTGTGTTGCATGGTACAGCGCATGTTAGACCGCAGTTTCTGTAACAAAGTATGACTGAATTAATGGTCCCTAGCATGGAAACCATGCATTTCCGGACATAAATTCATTAGACTTTTTTGTTCCGTATACTCTCATCGATCAATCCCTAGAGTTCGTAACCTCCCCCTCACTTATCGACCTTAATGACAGTGAAAAATTAAACCGCGTGTACCTAATGGAAATTTGGGAAAAGCAATCGTCACCGAAGTTAATCTGTCGGTAAAGAGGAAGGAAAGGGCTACATCTACATGGACGGAAAAATGGAAATGAAATTGGTGGAAATTAATTTTGAAAAACGGGTGAAGTTAATAAAGAAAGTAAACGTGCGGTCGTTACGTTAATTAACTGGCGTTAATTAGATATTTGAGATTTGGGGAAAATTACGGTCACCAATCCTATGGACAACTACTATAATAACTGAAAAAGAAAGGTTAATGCGCATATAATTAGCACTAAAAGCGTGGCAACTGAAGGTTGACACGTGTTGTGTGAAAACTGAATGTTTGTCAGAAGTAATAAATTTCGCTACACTCTGACTTAATTTAGCAAAAGAATTAATAAACCCAGAAAAGTGAAAGTTAATTTAGTGACTGAAATTAACAGTGAACTTTGTTTATGAAGCACTATGAAATTAAATTAAATAAGGTTAGTCTTGGGCTACCTCAACAATCATTTCAAAAGCTACTTGAATCTGCGCAATTTAGAAATAAGAGATTTAACTTTGAACTTGAACTAAATGATTCTGAACAATTAACAATAGTAAAATTTAGTACGTACCAAGCTGACCTGCAGTCACAGGTAAGCTAAAATATGGTAACAAAACTCGCACTCTTAATTTGTGCTTGTGTAATCTAAATATTGTAGCCAGCTATGAATACTTTAACTGAACATTGAAATTAAAGCAGTGAAATGCAATGATATTACTTTAATGCTGGCGTTTGAATATCAACGATACACGGGTTCATTCGGAAAAGGAAGAAAACCTGCTTGCTAATGCAATTGGGACAATGAGCAACAAAGGTTCATGCTAAGTTGCTATATTCTTGTGATGTAAATGGAACAGTTTGAAAAGCTGAGGTCTGCCATACAGTTCTAAAACTTTACGTGCTTTCAGTCTTCCTTGTTGGTTGATTGAAGAATTGAAGTCGTCGATCGAGGAGGTGGCGACAATCACTTATTGTCGGCCGTCGCTGTTGGAGAAGCTGGATGTTGGCACGCCTTCTTCTCGAGACCGTCACCAGGCGAAACGGGCTCTTGATGTGTGCCTGCTAATGTTTCCCGTCCGCGACACGGTGCCAGAAACTACCATAGCAAGTTGAGCGCAATTAAATGCTGCCAAACCCCGAAAGGGCGGCAACTCGCGGAGCGTCACTCAACACACCTGCTCCACCGCCCTACTCTAGGCAGACTCGGCGCTGCCCGCGCTCCTCGCGGCAGGGTTAACACTACCAAAGATCGTAAACACTTTGGTTTTCCACACGACCTAACGATGTAATCCTTCGATAGCATAGTTTTCCCTAGGCCAGACCCAGCGTAAAAATACAAATAATATTTTCAAAACAAACCTATTATACATCGACATAATTGCATATATATATATATATATATATATATATATATATATATATATATATATATATATACACAAATAGTAAAACAATTACAATATGTAAAGAGACAGAAATGTCATATCTTCAGGTAACAAAACAAGGAAAAAATTTATAGTACAATAGATGGAAATAGGAGGATATGCATTTCCGGCGTTACAAGTTTGTACACGGTGGAAAAAATTTCTTCCTACAGAGAGTGAGAAATAAAAACAGTGGCTCATTACCCTAACGTTACCAATTACCAGAGAAGTCAACCGCCAGAGCATGTAACATGGGACTGAGGGAGACATTACACCGGCTACGATGCAAAGCCTTCTCCGGCTCTGTCCTGACCCCGCCGGCCGAAGTGGCCGTGCGGTTCTAGGCGCTGCAGTCTGGAACCGCGGGACCGCTACGGTCGCAGGTTCGAATCCTGCCTCGGGCATGGACGTGTGTGATATCCTTAGGTTAGTTAGGTTTAAGTAGTTCTAAGTTCTAGGGGACTGATGACCTCAGAAGTTGAGTCCCATAGTGCTCAGAGCCATTTGAACCATTTTGTCCTGACCCCACCACGTACTTGTCCTTCTTACTGTGCACATCTCTGTGTGCCTGTTTGAGAAGTCTGTTCTTCTGCAGAAAGGAGCTGCTCCATCGCGCCGGTTCGCTTCCTACACGAGCGCCACGATCTGCACTCTGTGTAGCTGACGACGCGCGCAAGTTGAGCAAACGACCCCCTCCCGCGCGCACATTCTGCGGTGCGGCGGGCAGGGGGCAGCGGCAACTATGCCAAGTATCGGAGCGCGGCCAGACGCCAGAGCCGGCCCGTTATTGGCGCTCCGTCACGCGGGAACATTCCGTCGCCCACAACGCGGGGGCCGTTTGTCCCACGCCTCACCTCGCCCTGCGCCACAGCAGTCGCCGCGCGGTCCTACCTTGGCGCGGTGCCAGCCAGCCCGAACCCGTGGCCGCGCTGTCACACCGAGCAGGCGTGCTCTGTCTCCAGACACATTCAAGGACACTGCATGGGTTGTTTAAAGCATGTTGACGTTGTTGCGTTTGTAGGTTGCAGTTCTGCGACAGGTGTGTTCAAACAACTACATCTGCTTACCAATTTTCTCACGTACTACAAGAAATTCACCAGAAAGGTTTCCACACAGCTAAATGCAGCTTATTGTAGAGGGCGCGCACGGACCAATGACCTCGATGTTTGCTCCCCTTCCCTCAAATCAACCCCGCTCACGTGACTACAGCGACATGTGTGATCGCCGAAATATTGTGAGCATGGACTATGAACCGGTAGTACGCCGAGAGAAAAGGAAGAATTACGTAGCGTTTCGTTGTTCAGTGCTCCAAATTTTTGAAGTGAAATGTATTTACACTACTGGCCGTTAAAATTGCTACACCAAGAAGAAATGAGATGATAAATGGGTAATCACTGGACAAATGTATTATACCAGTACTGATATGTGATTACATTTTCACGCAATTTGGATGCATAGAACCTGAGAAATCAGTACCCAGAACAACCACCTCTGGCCGTAATAACGGCCTTGATACGCCTGGGCATTGAGTAGAACAGAGCTTGGATGCCGTGTACAGGTGCAGCTGCCCACGCAGCTTCAACGCGATACCACCGTTCATCAAGAGTAGTGACTGGCGTATTGTGACGAACCAGTTGCCCGGCCACCATTCACCAGACGCTTTCAATTCGTGAGAGATCTGGAGAATGTGCTGGCCATGGCAGAAGTCGAACATTTTCTGAATTCAGAAAGGCCCGTACAGGACCTGCGACATGCGGTCGTACATTATCCTGCGGAAATGTAGGATTTCGCAGGGATCCAATGAAGGGTAGAGCCACGGGTTGTAACACATCTGAAACGTAACGTCCACTGTCCTAAGTGCCGCCAATGCGAACAAGAGGTGACCGAGACGTGTAACCAGTGACACGCCATACCATCACGCCGGGCGATACGCTAGTATGGCGATGACCAATACACGCTTCCAATGTGCGTTCACAGCGATGTCGCCAAACACGGATGCGATCATCATGATGCTGTAAACAGAACCTATATTCATCCGAAAAAATGACGCTTTGCCACTCGTGCACCCAAGTTCGTCGTTGAGTACACCATCACAGGCGCTCCTGTCTGTGATGCAGCGTCAAGGGTAGCCGCAGCCATGGTCTCCGAGCTGATAGTCCATACTGCTCCAAACGTCGTCGAACTGTTCGTGCAGATGGTTGTTGTCTTGCAAACGTCGCCATGTGTTGACTGAGGGATCGAGACGTGGCTGCACGATCCGTTACAGCCATGCGGATAAGATGCCTGTCATATCGACTGCTACTGATATGAGGCCGTTGGGATCCAGCACAGCGTTCCGTATTACCGTCCTGAACCCACCGATTCCATATTCTGCTAACAGTCATTGGATCTCGACCAACGCGAGCAGCAATGTCGCGATACGATAAACCGCAATCGCGATAGGCTACAATCCGACCTTTATCAAAGTCGGAAACGTGATGGTACGCATTTCTCCTCCTTTCACGAGGCACCACAACAACGTTTCACCAGACAACGGCGGTGAACTGCTGTTTGTGTATGAGAAATCGGTTGGAAACTTTCCTCATGTAAACACGCTGTAGGTGTCGCCAACGACGCCAACCTTGTGTGAATGGTCTGAAAAGCTAATCATTAGCATATCACAGCATCGTCTTCCTGTCGGTTAAATTTCACGTCTGTAGCACGTCATCTTCGTGGTGTAGCAATTTTAATGGCCAGTATTGTAGCATCACATAATTTTTCCGGTGTTCGGTACACTACACTGAAGTGACATAAGTAATGGGATAGCGATATGCACATCTGCAGATGCAGGCAAATCGCGTACACAAGGTATAAAAGGGCAGTGCACTGACGAAGCTGTCGTTTCCGCACGACGGAAATTAACAGTGATTGAAGGCGGAATGGCAGTTGCAGCTAGACGCACTGGACATTCCATTTCGGAAACCATCTGAGAATTCAATATTCTGGCATTCACAGTGACAAGAGAGTTCCGAGAACACCAAAATTCAGGCATTTTCTCTCGCGACGGACAGCGCAGTGGCCGATGGCCTTCACTTTAACGACCGAGAACAGCGGTGGTTGCTTTGAGTTGTGCATGCGATAGACAAGCAGCATTGCTCAATAGCCCGGGGAAATCTGGCGCTAATGTCATATGACGACAGACGACCGACGCGAGTGCCTTTGCTAGCCGCACAACTGCAGCGCTTTCCTGGGCTCGTGACCATATCGGTTGGACTCTACACTCCTGGATAACCGTGGTCTGGTCTGTGAGTCCCGATTTCAGTTTATAAGAGCTGGTGGTAGTGTTAGAGTGTGGCGCAGACCTCACGAGCCTCGGACCCGAGACGTCAACAAGGCAGCAATGTCTAAGCTGGTGATGGATCCGCAATGGTGTAGGCTGTGTTTACATAGTGCCGACTGGGCCTCCTTGTCCAACAGAACCGACCATGGACTGGAAATGGATATATTCGGCTACCTGGAGACGGTTTGATGCCTTTCATGGACTTCATGTTCCCATGACAATGGGCCATGTTATCCGACCACAGTTGTTCCCGTTTGGTTTAAAGAAGACTTTCGACAATTCGAGCGAATGATTTGGCCACCGAGACCGCCCGACACGAATTCCATCGGATATTTGTAGGACATAACGAGAATTTTCTCTGTGCACAAAATCATGCATCGGTAATATTTTCGCGATTATGGAAGGTTATAGAGGCAAAATGGCTAAATATTTCTGCAGTGGACTTCCAGAGACTTGTTGAGTCCATGCCACATCAAGTTGGTGCGCTACGCTGGGAAAAGGAGGTCCGACTCGATACTACGAGGCTTCCCATGACGTTGCCACCTCAGTGCATGTTAGTACCTTTTCGTGTGACATGCAGTACGTATATGAACTATGCTACTTGATTGTGTGGTGTTTCCACTAACAAATGAACTGTTTTGCAGCACTTAAAAATGAAACGCTGTAGTCTCGTGCCCACCATTACTGCCAAAAAAACAAAAAAAATGAAAATAAAATAAAATAAAAACTAATGTAAAGTTTGTGATATATCCCTTCTGAAAATATATGTGTTATGAAACCCCTAGTATAAAACATATTTATATACCCCAGGAACTGTGAAAGGTAATACTGATTCCTTCCCCAAAAATTTTTTTCAATGAATCACTGTACAACTCTTCACCAGTTTTCTTCACATACACAAGAATATGTAGACAGCACAGTTACCACTAACAAATACTGTATGTATGCACCAACGAATGTATAATGTTCGATCCGTGTCATTGCATGCCATAATATGTGTCAGCGCAATGGCGTCCGACCCGAAGGTTCAAAATATGCCACACCTGCAGCGCCCTCGAGGAGTCTCGTTGCTTTTACAAGCTCTTTGATTTTGGTAAGTGGTACCAGTTGTCTCCGTTGGCTCATCGCACAGTAATAATAGTCATTTATTCGGTTGCTTATGACAATTATTTTAGGTAGTTTAATGTTCCAGCGATACGTCGACGATATTTTACGCCCCATTTTGTTATCCTTCGCGGCACGGGATCCTGTGTGTACATTTCAGCAAGATACTGTCCGCCTGCACACGGCGAGAGTTTCTAGTGCTTTTCTTCGTGTTGCCAAACCCTATCTAGGCCAGCTAGGTCGCCTGATCTCTTCCAAATTGAGAACGTTTGGAGCATCATGGGTAGGCACCTCCAAACCACCTCTGGATTTTGATGATCTAGTGCTCCAATTGGACAGAATTTGGCACGATATCGCTCATGACGACATCCACCAACTCTATCATCTATGCCAAGCCGAATAGCTGCTTGGACAAGGGCCAAGTGGACCAACCTGTTATTGACTTGATCAAGTTTTGAACCTTGAATCTATCATCCATTTCTTCTGAAACTGTATTCATTTGCTTGGCTGTAAATGTACATAGTCGATTTTGTCGCTTGTGTTACAGTTCACCCTGCATATGCAAGAGTAAGCAAGATATTGGTTTATTTTTCTAAGAACGTACGGTCTCGAAATTTCAAGAGTAAAGCATACCGCTATGCAGTACTCCCGTCCTGCATCGTTGCCTATGACGTTGGATGATTATCTTTGTATCCCTCTCGTGCTTACGAAACGAATCTGTGACGAAACGCGTTACTCCTCTTTGAATCTTTTCTATCATGTGATGTGGGTCCTGACTGACAAGCAATATTATTGCTCAAACAAATGTTTTTTTGAGTCACCTCCTTTGATGATGTACCACATGTCTTGGGGATTCTTTCAGAGAAAAGCTGTCTGGCATGTACCTTTGCTGTGATTAGTTTCGTGCCATCATTCCATTTTAAATCGCTCCCCACGCGCATGTATTTAAAGAATTTTATTCCTTTCAATATTTGTTTGGCAGTCCTGTATTCATAGTCTTTCCGCTTATTGTCCCGCAATATGTTACATTTGCTTATAGTGAGAGCCAACTGCTTGACATTGGATCTAGAGTCGATGCACAGATTCATGTGTTTAGCTGCAATTTCCTAGCATCAAATTATCTACAGTATATAACAACATCATCCCTCCGCCACACACCGTTGGGTGGCTTGCGGAGTATCAATGTAGATGTAGATCCGTGAACAGCATCAAGGAGCTTCCGACATTATCCACTAGGGGTGTAATATACCACGTCGTGGGGAAACATCGTTTGTTAGAGACAAAGCGTTTAGTGACGCTTTGCAGTGACGCCAGGCGCCCCTTTGTATTTTCCGGTCCTGGGACGAGTTCATTTCACCTAACAGGATCTACTAACAAGGAGTGTAGCATACTATCTACCCAAATGGACAATTTTTCAAGAAGAAAACCGTAAGATGACTGGATGATAGGAAACACCGTTGAATACGAACCTCCAAAGATTTCTCTCCGTTAAGAATGACATGCTGGATTTCTAATTTTCTCCATCGTTGTTGACGATAGTATCTTGGAGACACGCGGCCACAATCCATTTTATTATGCGAAAGGTTATAGACTTTCTTGGGCTGTACTTTCTTGATGTTTATTATTCACGTATTATAAAATCCACGTTTTTAAAATCCACCTTATGTATTTCTTTCCCAGTCACTCAGTAAATAGATAAACAACTAGACTTGTTTTGTGGAAGACTGAGTTTCCAGTCTCAGAAAGTGATTATCTCAAAGCCTTATTGTGTAAATGATCGATTTCGAAATTCACGTTCTGTCGTTACATGTATCTGGCAAATAAACCACATCTACAGTGTGGTCCATTGATAGTGACCGAGCCAAATATCTCACGAAATAATCATCAAACGAAAAAACTACAAAGAACGAAACTCGTTCAGCTTGGTGGGGGAAACCAGATGGCGCTATGGTTGCCCCGCTAGATGGCGTTGCCATGGGTCAAACAGATATCAGCTGCGTTTTTTAAATAGGAACCCCGATTTTTATTACATCTTCATGTAGCACATAAAGAAATATGAATATTTTAGTTGGACCATTTTTTTCGCTTTGTGATGGATGGCGTTGTAATAGTCACAAACGTATAAGTACGTGGTATCACGTAACATTCCGCCAGTGCGGGCGGTATTTGCTTCGTGATACACTACCCATGTCAAAATGGACCGTTTACCAATACCGGAAAAGGTCGATATCGTGTTGATATATGGCTACTTTGATTAAAATGCCCACTGGGCGTGTGCTATGTATGCTGCTCGGTATCCTGGACGACATCATCCAAGTGTCCGGACCGTTCGCCGGATAGTTACGTTATTTAAGGAATAAGGAAGTTTTCAGCCACAAGTGAAACGTCAGCCACGACCTGCAAAAAATGATGATGCCTAAGTAGGTGTTTTAGCCGCTATGCCGGCTAATCCGCACATCAGTAGCAAACAAATTGTGTAAGAATCGGTAATCTCAAAAACATCGGTTGAAAATGCTACATCAACATCGATTGCACCCGTACCATATTTCTATGCACCCAGGAATTGCATGGTGACGGCTTTGAACGTCGTGTACAGTTCTGCCACTGGGCACAAGAGAAATTACGGGACGATGACAGATTTTTTGCACGTTTTCTATTTAGCGACGAAGCGTCATTCACCAACAGCGATAATGTTCTACCGATGTTGCTACAAGATTTTTCACTGGATGACAGAACGGCGATGTACTTCCAATATGATGGATGTCCGGCACATAGCTCGCGTGCGGCTAAGCGGTACTGAATAGCATATTTCATGACAGGTGGATTGGTCGTCGCTCACCGGATCTGACGTCCCCGGATTTCTTTTTGTGGGGAAATCTGAAGGATATTTGCTATCGTGATCCACCGACAACGCCTGACAACATGCGTCAGTGCATTGTCAGTGCATGTGCGAACATTACGGAAGGCGAACTACTCGCTGTTGAGAGGAATGTCGTTACACGTATTGCCAAATGCATTGAGGCTGATGGACATAATTTTGAGCATTTATTGCATTAATGTGGTATTTATAGGTAATCACACTGTAACAGCATGCGTTCTCAGAAATGATAAGTTTACAAAGGGACATGTATCACATTGAAACAACCGAAATAAAATGTTCAAACGTACCTCCGTTCTGTATTTTAATTTTAAAAAATCTACCTGTTACCAACTGTTCGTCTAAAATTGTGAGCCATTTGTTTGTGACTCTTACAGCGCCATCTATCACAAAGCGAAAAATGTGGTCCAACTAAAACATTCATATTTCTTTACGTACTACACGAATATGTAATGAAAAATGGGATTCCTATTTTTTATAAAAAAAAACGCTGTTGATATCCGTTTTACCTATGGCAGTGCCATCTGGCTTGTCAAGCTAGACAAGTTTCGTTCTTTGTAGTTTTTTCGTTTGACGCTTATTTCCTGAGATATTTGGTCCGGTCACGATCAATGGACCACCCTGTATATCGTTTCTAAAAATTACGTCCATGCGAACTGTTTCCCACGGTTTTAGTTAAGAGTGACTCACCAAATATCAGTGTTGAACTGAAACCGTAATGGACGAACACAGAAAATTGACATAATTCGTCTTTCTGTGACTTGGCTTACCTTAAGGCTTGATTCTGCAGAGTTTGCAGAGCTGGAGACTTGGCGCGATATCTTTTCGCGACTATTATTAACAGCCGGTTCTCCCAGAAAAGCCGGCGGTGGGCAGCTCTGACAGATAGTGATGACGCTGCCAGCTCTAGGACAGGGGCTTGCCAAGTTGCGGGATCCCGCGCCGCCACGCCTCTGACGCAGGACAATGGAGGGAGCCACAACACGAGAGCGTCCGCCGTTCTGCGCCGACTGGCGGTAAGCAAGCCGTGTCCAGCGAGCATCTCTCTCCCTCCCCAGTACGGGGCCAGGCCGCTCCAAACTGAGCCGCAAATAGCGACCAGAGGCGAAAACAACGCCTACAAATTAAATGCAAAATCACAGTTGGCAGATGCAAGGTATCACCTTTTCCTTTGAGTGCTAAATATTTTATTCGTCAAAACCACAGTTGCGATTTCGACTGTTTACCCATTTTGAATCGGAGTACAGCGGAAGTCGAAATAATGCGGAATTTGTCGTGCGACATCGTGGAACATTCCCGCTTCCGCCCTATTGTATCGTGAAGTTCCGATAGGTGGCAGTGCCGTACGTAGTCTTCAAGATGGCGTCTGCAACGGAAGTGCGTTCCAAGCAGAGAGCTGCCACTGAGTTTCTTTCGGGGGAAAACCAGAGCATCGGAGCTATTCACTGGCGCTTGCAGACTGTCTAGGAAGACTTGTCAGTTACCAAAAGCACGGTGAGTCGTTGGGCAAGGCGTCTGTCATCATCGCAACAAGGTAGCGCCAAACTGTCCGATAGGTGGCGTAAGGCCGTCACACTCAACGGAGATTATGTTGAAAAATGGGGGTTTGTAACCAAAAGAGTGGGGAATAATATGGTGTATTGGAATCCTGAATAAAACAAACCTGCTTTCAGAAAAATTTCACTTATACCTTGCTACGAAAAAGCTAAGCGGCCGGTTGTTGAAACAGTGCATTTTTTAAATAAATGTTTTTAGCTGGCAAATGTTGTGATATCTTTCAAGCAATTTGCTTCCTTCGGTACTTCGGCAGTGGGTTACGGAGCAAGTGTCTGGGCGCACATACTCTGGGTGGTAGACCTCTGTGTCCATCAGGAGAATGTCATGGAACATAATATTAAGGAGGTAAACATTTGGTATTAGAGATCTGACACTAAGAGTGAAATATTTGTTCAAGTGCTCGTAGACCACCCATGATTTCTAATCGTGTACAAGAAATATTACATCTGAAACATCGTAAATGTACAAAGACATAAATGCCCTTTCCGACAGGTCATGGGCTACATCTAGTGCATTTACAACGCAGTCGAACGGGTAGGCTGAATCTGTTTCATGAAAGTTAACAGCGTTAGCGTCTTGACATGTGGGTAGTGTTTAGTCCGTTTGACTTTTCACTCTGCCACAACTATACGCAGCTTCTGGGAAAGGGAGGAGTAACTTTTTCTTTTTTTCATCCGTGCACATACCTCCTTTCTGCTAGTTTCTCCTGTGTGTGTCGCGCGCGCGGGTGTATGTGTGTGTGTGTGTGTGTGTGTGTGTGTGTGTGTGTGTGTGTGTGTGTATGTGTGTGTGTGTGTGTGTGTGTGTGTGTGTGTGTGTGAGCGAGTGAACGCGTGCATGAGAGTATTCTCGAAGTCCCTCCAGTTTGGGTATAGTTCGTACAGTCGATGGTTCGCAGTCATAGCCTTAGCCTATCTTGGTACGAGAATAACGTAGAATCCAGATAGTTTGTCAATCGGTGACAAGTTGAGCCTTACATCCCGGTAAGGTGGTTAAGTAGTCCGCCCCTGGACTAATGGTAACACTGACCAGTCGGTCGATGGTACGAACTAGCGCACCATCTGGTACTCTATCCCTGTCGCTGTGATGGTAGGTACTGGATGCTAGTATCAGACTGGTTCAAAGCCAAATGTATTGGTATTAGTTAAGTTGATTTTAATAGATGCTTAATTTATTTTCTTTCAGCCTCAATGTTTAGACATACGTTTCGCGATTTCATTATCAATTTTTATTTTATGCATTTTTGGTTAACTTCGTTAACTTGGAATGGTATTCTTTCTTTCAATAGTAGCCCCACAGGATGAGTTTGTTTTGCCATAGACTGTTGAAGTATCCTTTATTCATTAGTGCATCATGCGATTCCACCTTTCAATAATGTTCGTGTTGATTTGTGAGCCATAATTTCCTGATACCTTGATGGATTTATCTGTGTGTTCATGAGGCTGTCTGCTGACCATGTTCACAAGATGACCACTAGAGTAAACCTGTGTTGTTCAAACAGAAGATCATAAGTGTTCAGTCAAACAAATATCTACGATTATCCCCTTTTGAATTTTCTTGAAGATAGAGCAAATTTTCCCTTTAGCCTACCTAGAACACCCTACCCCCTCCTTCTTTCCCTCGCTATGTTCTTCGAGTAAAAACACATCGATCAAACTACAGGAAACAAACTCTGAATCAACTGAATACCAGCATGTGAGTCCGATGTTTACTAGTTTCAATTTTCTGAGTTTCAGATAGTGTGATTTTTCGCCCACCGTCAGGGGTATGGCCAGAGTTTCGCCATTTTGGATATGTTCATGCGATCGTTTCAATAAGTGTATTATACCAAGCAAAATATAGCCCTGTGTAGTTGTTGATTGTGGAAATGCCTTCCCATGACATTGAACATCACTAACAGTATGGATTGCTACTGGTCATTGTAGTAAAAATAGACTGCGAACGAACTGCTGTTGGTCTTCAGCACACGGATTGAGTGTCTCCTGCCTTTCCTCTAACATAACTATCCATTTTAAGAATCTGGTTCGTGATACCTTATTGGTCGTCATTTGCTTTGCCAGTTTACAATGACGCAAAAAAATTCCCAACATCAAGAAGTAGTTGTGCGAGATAAACGAAAGTTGGTAGGCGTGGTTCAAACATCTCGAAGATGACGTCTATTCAGTTTTCACACCAGTCGCTAATAGTGGCGCTAATATCGCCACTACGAGTATGCATATCAGGCTTGCTTTAAATACGCGCTGTAATTGTCGTGCGTGTTAGTTACTTTTGAGATGGGACTTACTTGAATCAGTTAAGAACGCCTTTAAGACGACGAAGACAGCTCACTGAATATGACGAGGTCGCGTAATAGGGCCACGAGAAGCTGGATGTTCCTTCCATGTTACTGCAGAAAGACTTGTCTGGATCGTAGCCACAGCACATGGTTACTGGCAACGGTGGTCACGGGAAGTACACTCGCAAGAGGATTGGGCTCCAGACGGCCACGTGGCACAACCGAGAGGGTATACCATCGTGCTCGGCGTATGACTCTGGAGCACCGAACTCCATCTGCAGCAGCAATCTGAGCTACGTTAGCACAACAGTGACAAAAAGAAACGTGTAAATCGAGTGCTTCAAGGAAAGTTTCGGGCCAGACGCCCTGTAGCGAGCATTCCACTGACCCCAAACCACCGTCGTTTGGGATTTTAGTGGTGTCAAGAGAGAGCTCATTGGAGGACGGAGTAGAATTCTGTTATTTTTTCCAGACGAAAACTGGTTCTGCCCCCGTGCAAGTGACGGCCGTGTGTTGATTAAATGGGGCCAGGTGAGCGCCTGCAACCAACCTGTCAGGGACCTAGACACACTGAACCTACACCTGGAGCTATGTATTGGCGATTTCGTATGACAGCAGGAGTATGATTCGACCTATGGTGCTGCCATTCATGGACAGCATTACTGGCGTTGTTTTCCAACAGGGTAACGCTTGCCCACATACGTTGTAACCCAACATGCTCTATACAGCGTGTTGATATGTTGATTCAAATGGTTCAAATGGCTCTGAGCACTATGGGACTTAACATCTGTGGTCATCAGTCCCCCATAACTTAGAACTACTTAAACCTAACTAACCTAAGGACATCACACACATCCATGCCCGAGGCAGGATTCGAACCTGCGACCGTAGCAGTCGCGCGGTTCCGGACTGCGCGCCTAGAACCGCTAGACCACCGCGGCCGGCTGATATGTTGATTTGGCCTGCTCGATCACTAAATGTGTCTCTAATCGAGCAGGTATAGGACATCATCGGACGAAAATTCCGAACTCATGCACTATTAGTATTAACCTTCCCTGTATTGAATGGCCAAGTGCAACAGGCATGGAATTCCACGCCAGAAACTGACACATGTCACCTGTACGACATAATGCATGCGCATGCACAAGCTTGCAGTCAAGATTCTGGAATTTTATACAGGCTATAATGTACCAGCATTTCCAATTTGTAATGGCTTATCTCGCGTTTACATTAATCTGTGGTCTTGCAATGTCAATCATTGAAATATGCTACCTAGACATATGTATTCCCGAAATTTCATTACTCTCCATTAATTATTTCTTTCTGTTGGGAGATTTTCCGTTCTTCTAAAACTATCTTGTCAGGTTCACGACAAAGATTATAGTTACCTGACAGAGCACATCACGTTATCCTGTATGAGCAGCAAAAATGAAAGCAATATCGTGTGTACCTTCATGGCAAGCTGATGGCACCGTTATTGTGCATTTTATACATAAATGTTCTCAGACCTTTTGCAGACGAAACATTTATAATGGAGAAAGAGTTTGACAGTCATTCCATATATATACAGGATACGTACCTCCTATGCACAGTGACGTAGGTACGTAACTGTCGCCAAATTTGTCTACATTTGCAGCAAAACATTTGCATAGACACGTTTTGTAGCGCAAAACGCTTGCCTCGCAGTATGATTTTTATAGAATGTCATGTCCGAAAATACTTACCGACTTATTCAGATGCCGCGTGGGATTAGCCGTGCGGTCTAGGGCGCTGCAGTCATGGACTGTGCGGCTGGTCCTGGCGGAGGTTCGAGTCCTCCCTCGGGCATGGGTGTGTGTGTTTGTCCTTAGGATAATTTAGGTTAAGTAGTGTGTAAGCTTAGGGACTGATGACCTTAGCAGTTAAGTCCCATAAGATTTCACACGCATTTCACTTATTCAGATGTGACCTGAGAGAAATAAATCGGCATAAATGACCGTTCGTCTTATTACAGTTTAGCAGCACGTGGCCATATAAGATAACTACCGTAGCCCACATATCTACTGCTGTTAATAATGTGTAAAAATATTAGTCCGAAATAATCGTTTTATTGATTATCTATTTCGATAGATCTGTGCTGTCATCATCGTATCTTGTAACACATTAACAGAAGATCATGAACTGATGGAGGCATCAAAGATCTATCCAAACAGGTAATCAATAAAAATATTTACAAGCAGTCTTGGCGTACCTGATATTTCAGGATAATCTAACAGTTCAGATCGCCCCCAGCTGTTGATACAATGTCAAAATATAACTTATAAATAACTAAAATACTAATAAACAAGAGGATTTAAACGTGAGAACGAAGTGGTTGATGCATGTGGATCAACTCCGTAATCAGCCAGTCGGGTTGCCGTTTGTATCGAGGGCAGGCAAAAATGTAATTAATGTCCTGGAGCGCCCCACAGCCGCAATTTGGCAGTGTTACGAGGTGGTGCCTGTAAAGATGTCAGTGGCAATCATGACTGTCTTTCAACTTGTAAATGACCTTCACAAACTGTCTTAGCGGTCTCTACGTCAGGTAGGTTGGATTTCAGAGCTCCTTTTGCAGCATACCATTGGACTTTCGGTTGAAGCACTCATCGCCCGCTAGACTACTGCTGGTCTTCGCTTTTGACCCTAGCCGGAACGCCATATAGGTACTGCTGGGAAAGTCACAGTCGTTGCAGATAATTTTAAAATCTATTGACACCCTCATTCACATGCTTACGCACTGCATAAAAGGGTCCCTTGCTAATCATACTAGCTAAATTCAAGTGAGCCGTATACAGCGCCTTATCAGTTGTTTTTCGCATATAACCAGCGCATTTCGGCACATAAAGAAAAAGTCATAATGAGCTTGGCTGAACGTGCTGACATTCACAACGTAACTGGGAAAAATATGGTCAACTAAACATGATATGTTCAATTGGACATTCGTAACAATTTTTACTAATATCAGTTGATGACTTTATCAATTGAGGAGGCCTAAGAGCTTAGCCTAGCCATGTCAACAGTACCTCTGCGACATTCTGTAACTACTCCCCAGACCATATGATACAGCATTTATATACACCAGAAGGTGCATCTTAAAGATGCGGAACCGGTTGTGTGGGTCTATAATTGACTTGAATAAATACAATTACTTGGACTACTGGACTTTTCATTCAATTTTATGTTAATAATTTTATCACACGTATTAAAAAGGTGTTTAGTGTATGAATTGTCAATCAGTTATGTGTAGTCGTTTCATCTGCTCCGCCAGTTATATAGTACGTCCGATCCCCGTCTTCGTTCTCTAATAATCACCTTCTTTGTCCGTTGAGTTTTCCCGTTTCCCTAAGGGGTCGGCATTTTTTATATCGGATTTGGAAGAGTTACTGACATTCGGTGACCGGATAATCTGATACCGCTATTCCCCTCGTAAGGGAATTTGTGTGCCCCGTCTGTATGCGTCTAGTGTATTTGTCGAGTGTAATAACGTTTTTGAAATTTTTGCGTAGTATCTGAGGCGGGATGTAAGTACCAGCCCGGTATTTACGTACTTGGATGTGGAAAAACACCTAAAAACAACATCCAGTTTGAATGGCCCATCAGCTTTCGCCCGTAATCCTCTCCCCGTGACCCAGTAGTGCTATCGTTTGTTGGGATGTCGTCAGCAACATAAGAATAAAAACCTGATAGTAATAAATGTTTCCTTACTAATATAACAAATAAGAGATATGTTAACATCACGATTCACTTTCCAATTTAACAGATCTTCTTATAATCCCCACCCACATTCGCGTGCTTCATGTGTAAAGCGTTTGTGACATAATCTGAATTTCTCTTTCTTCAGAAGACGAAAAAAAAAATGAAAAATAAGAAAGATCCGTGGGTGCCCAACGCATCAGTTCACTGACGCCTTGCAACGTCTCTGCTCTTATTTGATAATAGAAATTAGTTAGTCCGAAAGATGTTAATGAAATTAAAAGCTTTCAATTAATCAGAATACCGATTTTTAACGTTTTTAGGAGCACGTTTTCGTGGTGTGTCTGAGTTTCAAATTGATGAAGAATTGTAAACTACAAGAGTCCTCAGAATTTCATGTGACTTCTGAATGTAATCTTAGAAAGCTAGCTCGAGAGGAAAAAAGACGGCTCAGAAACCGCACTCCTAAAACTCAAACACAGTGCAAGACTTCTCGGTGTCGCGGCTAGACGGTACCGGTGAATCTGATAACGGATAATGAAATTCGTTATTCGCTTCTAAGCCACTGCCTGCGTATTACAATGATAAGAAAGAAAAGCTACACTGCAAGAAGTATAAAGCGCGAGTAAAGGTCACTGAGAAAATTTACTTAACTTAACAATGTGAAAATCTGGGCTGAAGGAGCGTCGACTGAAACGGAGGGATTCCCAAGTTTATATTCTTTAGCTGCTGTAACTATCACAGGAGCGTTACTTGACTTGATCCGTAAACTATTTATTCTATATTTCACTCTCTTGATACACAGATTGTGCAGAAGATGAACAGAACGTAATCCATCCCGACAAATATGTGTATGTCGCTCGTCGTCTACCTCACTTAACAGACGAAAATGCAAATTTCTTCAGCCATTCGCATGGTGGTATTTGCGCTCCTGCTCTCTCATGCATAAACATGTCAGCAATGTAAACGCAGCACGCCAAGAAGCCCTGTGTGTTTCAGCCCGTGCCACTGCCACCGCCAAGTGGCCTTTGAACTGCAGCGTACCTCCGCCCCTAAAGCAATTCACCAGAGCTGAACGTCGGTGTAGCTGCATAACACACTGGCTGCATAACACACTGCTCTTGTGATACTGCAGTTACGTTACGCTTCCTTGGCTAGAATTTCCTACTATTCTGTTTATCACTCATTAAAAACGGGTGCTTTTTCCCCCTTGGTGGCTTAGGTTAGATGTTATTTTTTATTCTGTTACTGACACAATCACAAGATATATTTTGCAGAAAAAAAATAAGGGTCTACAGTATAATAAAATGTTACGTTAAATCAATCACAATCCCCACTGAGTGATAATTTTCTTTTTTTAAACCACGCACATTATTTTGTACTACCGCTAGTCTATTGTAGAGTCAAATTATTGTGGCTGGCTGCTTGAATAGTCGATAACAGCAACTATATCAAGTAGTTGAACGCACAGGTGGTATTGTACAAGAAATGACCCAGACGCGAGATGATATACCCTCTACAGCAAACTTAGAACACGTGTTGAAGATACAGAAAGCCAACGATAATGTGATGAATTTAAAAACAGAAATACTTGCTAATAATCAATATTAGGGAAGATATAATAGCAGAAGAAGTGAAAAAAGTTACCTGCACAAGATGGCCAACGCAAGGTAGATATCAGAAGTAAATCGTGCAAGCGAAGAACATTATTACGACTGGAATTGTGAATGGCACGTATGTGAGCTCTATAAGGGCGTCCGCCTGGCGGCCATACAACCGAAAGTCTCTTCTCGGCCATGGTTCACCTCGGTGAAGCTTAGCAGAGGTCTGTGGCCTTTCATCCGCATGAGCCTGGGTCACTGGTGTTTCCCTACCCACCTACACCGGTTGAAAATCATCGCTTCTGGACACTGTGATCAGGACACAACGGCGGTAGCGGACCTGTAGCACGTCATATTGGCGTGTAGCAAGTATTAGGCCGCACAGGCGGTCCTGTACAAAAAATTGGTTGCGAGGGGCTATACCGTCCCTACATTTCCTAGCGAACGATCTAAAAGACGCCGCTATCTAGCTTTGACCTATACGTTATGCGGATCTTCTCTCCCAGGGAACCAGCCCGGTTCGAAAACTAGGACGTGTGTTGCTGTTTTTACTTCGTATTAAAAACTTATCTTTTTACATGAACCGTTGTCCAGCTCTGAATTATAAGTTGGCGGTTGTGTCAATCTCCTCTGGAACCGAGCCTGTTCGAACACTGGATCGTAATCTTGTGTGTTTAAATTTATATTTACTTTTAAGTTATCTTTGTAACTGTTCTATTGTGAAAGCTTCACTGATATTAACTTGGTACTGTTGTAACTACTGGTAACTGTCTGATGTACGTCTTTTATTGTTTTTATTTTACAGTAAGGACTTACGTTTGACCGATGAACTCCTTTCATTGTTCTACTGTGGAAATCGCGATTATGTTACTATAGCACTTTCGCAACTACATGCTGGCTGGATAGTATCTACTGCCCTAACCCAAAAGATAAATAAATAAAAAAGGGAAGATGCTGCTTTAGCTGAACTACTGCATTGGTATCAATTATTGAAATTTGACTATGGAAAGGAGTGTTCATTTGGAGAAGGAATGTAGAATGCGCACAATTCTAAAACCAGTGAAACTTTCGAAGTGTGGTTAAAAATGATTCAAATGGCTCTGAGCACTATGGGACTTAACTTCTTTGGTCATCAGTCCCCTAGAACGTAGAACTACTTAAACCTAACTAACCTAAGGACATCACACACATCCATGCCCGAGGCAGGATTCGAACCTACGACCGTAGCGGTCACGCGGTTCCAGACTGTAGCGACTAGAACCTCTCGGACACTCCGGCCGGCGAAGTGTGGTGTAACAGAAAAACGATAATGGTTAAGTGGACTGAAGTGTTTCGAAAATCCTTAACAGGAGTAGTCATTTGTTAATGGGCCATCGAAGAGGGAATTCAGGAGTAGTTGACATTGCGTTGAAAAGAGCTGTTGGGAAGAAAAGTTTTGAGCGATAGACACACAATATGTCGTTTGTGAGGGTACAGTTCGAGGAACGACATATCTGTGTCCTGGTTAAGGATACAGTTCTACTACCCAGACCGTCCAGCTGTTCTTTCCCCTCGGATACCTAGGAATGTCTACCACTCTGGCACAAACATCGGTCCTCTCTCTGCGGAAACAAGCCCAGGGAGATTTAATCCCTCCCTAACGCTTGGGCAAATGTCGTCCGTCTCCTAGCGAGAAGATAATTTTAACTTGACTACGTACTGGGCAGTGCTTACTCACCGATTGACACCTGTTAACTGGTTGACCCTCTTGGTGTTGAGCCGCATACCGTGAAAGCCAGCCTGAAAGCAGGGGTTTCAGTTGACATTAACCCACGAACTAAAGATGCGTTGCGGGTTAGCGGCGTCTTAGGCGAAGTCGCGACAGACGCAAACATTAATGCCTCCAGTTTTTATGCGTACTTTACAGTCCTCATGTGACAGCGTAGTGTTAAAATTGTACGATGTAAATACCATTGCTCGGTTTTCTGGATCTGAGGATAGTACTACATACTGCTGAAACTAGTGACCCAGTAATTTTGTAAATTGCTTTTCAAAAGGAGATTACAAGATAAAATACTTTTGTATTCAAAGGAGAAAGTTCGTGACTGAAATTCTGTGAAAACATCTCGCCGTATTTGCGTTGGTAAGTTGCTGGATACCACGTTATTACAAGTCAGCTGTAGTGATATTGCTCTTATTTTAAATTATTATTTATTAAAACATGACCGGTTTCGTGGCTTTAAGCTGTATCTTCAGGTGAACATACGTGGTAGAAAGCAAAGTACAGTGTCACCAATTTTGCAGATATTAAAATTAGTAAAGGAATGTCTAAAATATACTAACAATGTTAAAAGGTCATAGGCACACCCACCGTTCTTAGTCAAAATTTACTATTCAGAGAATATCTTCAATACTACGGCGAGCGAAAGGTAAAGAAGAGGTGCCCCATTCTGTAAAATTTACGTGCATCGAAAAAGAAAACAGAAAATATTTTATAGTGGGCGGACGATAAATTTTTAAAAAACAAAATGTGCCGGATTTGCGATAAAGAATTGTTATTGCTAAAAATGTTAGTCACGGCACGCGCAAATTACAATGCGGAAAGAATCAGGTGGCAGTGTATTACCAGTAGGACAGCAGGGCAGCTGAATGCAGGGTAGTCCAAAAGCGGCCCGCACGAACGACAGAGACTAGCTGGCTGGTGGAACGGAAGCTATTCATGTCCACAGTGTGAAGTCATTTATTTATGACTAGGAGCGCTGGGTCGCCACCTTAACACGCGAGAACAGTACAGAATTTTATTACATACTAGCACCTAACCATACAAGCAATCAAAATTAGCCAAAATGCTATGGTGCTTTAATTCCAACTGGTTATTCAACGTAAACTGTGCGTTTTCTTGTTTGTAAAAAAATGTTCAAATGTGTGTGAAATCTTATGGGACTTAATTGCTAAGGTCATCAGTCCCTAAGCTTACACACTACTTAATCTAAATTATCCTAAGGACAAACACACACACCCATGCCCGAGGGAGGACTCGAACCTCCGCCGGGAGCAGCCGCACAGTTCATGACTGCCGTTCTCAAGACCGCTCGGCTAATCCCGCGCGGCTCTCGTTTGTATCTAAACCTTTTCCCTGTACTGAACATCCCTGCTGTCATACTGGTAAGACACTGCCACCTGATTCTTTCCACATTGTAATTTGCGGGTGCTGCTACTGATCATGCTAGCAGTGACAGTGAATAGTAAATTTTGATGGCTTCAAATGGCTCTGAGCACTATGGGACTTAACTTCTGAGGTCATCAGTCCCCTAGAACTACTTAAACCTAACTAACCGAAGGAAATCACATACATCCATATCCGAGACAGGATTCAAACCTGCGACCGTAGCGGTCTCACGGTTCCAGACTGTAGCGCCTAGAACCTCTCGGCCAGTAAATTTTGACATAGAGCGATGGATATGCATATGATATCTTAACATTTTGTGTATACTTTAGACATTATGGTTCAAATGACTCTGAGCACTATAGGACAACATCTGAGGTCATCAGTCCCCTAGAACCTAGAACTACTTAAACTTAGCTAACCGAAGGACATCACACACATCCATGCCCGAGGCAGAATTCGAATCTGCGACCGTAGCGGTCACGCGGTTCCAGACTGAAGCGTCTAGAACCGCTCGGTCACACAGGCCGACTTTAGACATTACTTTACTAATTTTAATATCAGCAAAAAGTGGTGACACTTTACTTCGCTTGTTACCACGTAGGTTCGCCTGAAGATGCAGCTTAAAGCCGCGAAACCGTTTTATGAGTCGGTTCATTTACAAAATGTTTTGACTTTTCTCATCTTGCGTTTAATCAGACCTCGATATCATTAAGTGACGGGAACTAGTTAATATTTGTGACTACAACTGAGACTCTGAAACAAATATTTTTTTCTTAACAGAGTTCGTTCAGTGAATGGTAGCGCAGAAACGCGAGGAAAAGTAGCTTCCAAAAAAATGGTTCAAATGGCTCTGAGCACTATGGAACTTAACATCTGTGGTCATCAGTGCCCTAGAACTTAGAACTACTTAAATCTAATTAACCTAAGGACATCACACACATCCATGCCCGAGGCAAGATTCGAACCTGCGACCGTAGCGGTCACGCGGTTCCAGACTGAAGCGCCTAGGACCGTACGGCCACACCGGCCGGCAAAACCAGCCTCCGTTGTGTGTTGTTGCGGGCGCACGTGTTCACGTGACGCATCTTCCCGGTGTGATAGCTGGGGTTATCCGCCGGCACTGCGCTGCACTGCGAGTCTCTTTGCACGCCGCAAATTGACCGTAATGAGATAATCGCCGGGGGCGCGGCCGGGTCCGGACAGGTCGCCGGCAAAAAGCGGCCGCCGATCCCGGCCGTCCGGCGCCGACATGCCGCCGCTGACAGCCTGCCAATTCGTGTAAACACTGATTTAAGCCCTGCAGCTGCGGGCGGTCGGCACGTGGACACGTGTCTCTGGCGCGGACGTGTGCTTCGCAGTTCTGACAGCCCCTACCATTCCTCTGTTAACAAAAAACTCCATTATTATGTCTCTAAATAAAATCTGTTGTCATCCCATGGTTAGAACTAGGGAAGGGCTTAACTATGTCAATCATGAGTAGTATTTGTTTCATTTATTTATGTATTTAACCTAACAGTATTATGGCATACAAGCCCTCTCTTACTTCACGGTTACTTCTACAACTACGTCAGTACTCCGGCAAATCACATTTAACTGCCTGGAAAAGGGTTCATCGACCTACCTTCACACAATTAATTAGTTAATTGTTCCATAGAATGAAATCTTCACTCTACAGCGGAGTGTGCGCTGATATGAAACTTTCTGGCAGATTAAAACTGTGTGCCGGACTGAGACTCGAACTCGGGACCTTTCCCTTTCGCGGGCAAGTGCTCTACCAACTGAGCTACCGAAGCACGACTCACGCCCCGTCCTCACAGCTTTAATTCCGCCAGTACCTCGTCTCCTTGCCCGCGAAAGGCAAAAGTCCCGAGTTCGAGTCTCGGTCCGGCACACAGTTTTAATATGCCAGGAAGTTTCATATCAGCGCACACTCCGCTGTAGAGTGAAAATTTCATTCTAGAAACATCCCCCAGGCTGTGCTAAGCCATGTCTCCGCAATATCCTTTCTTCCAGCAGTGCTAGTTCTGCAAGGTTCGCAGGAGAGCTCCTGTGAAGTTTGGAAGGTAGGAGACGAGGTACTGGCGTAATTAAAGCTGAGAGGACGAGGCGTGAGTCGTGCTTGGGTAGCTCAGTTGGTAGAGCACTTGCCCGCGAAAGGCAAAGGTCCCGAGTTCGAGTCTCGGTCCGGCACACACTTTTAATCTGCCAGGAAGTTTCAAAAGTTCCATAGATCATTTCAACAATCCTTTATCGAAATTATGAGGAACGAATCAATTTTCAAGATATGTATACCCGTCAGGGTAACCGAGACCGCTAACGCGCTGCTTCCTGGACTCGGGTAGGCGCGCCCGCCCCGGATCGAATTCGCCCGGCGAATTAACGACGAGGGTCTGGATGTGGTTTTTCGGCGGTTTTCCACATCCCGCTAGGTGAATACCGGGCTGGTCCCCATGTTCCGCCTCAGTTACACGGCTCGCAGACATCAGAACACATTCGCACTATTCCATGGATTACACTCGTCGCAGACATTTGGGGTACACTCATTCCATCCCAGGGGGTACTTGGTGGCGGCAGGAACCCAAATCCGATTAACGATGGCTGACCCTGCGTAACTGCGGGACAAGGCGCAAGCGATAGATAGAATAGTATACATGGTAAACACATTATCATTTTATTCCTACTCATGGAACTACACTTGAAAACAGTTTTCTTTATTTTTACTTATTTATTTCTTTTTTACTGTCTACCAATTTTAAGTACAAATTTGTCGATGGAATAGAAGGAGTTGTCCAGGAGAAAGGATTTTAAAATAGATGTAAGCCTTTCTTCGCTGCCTGTCAGATATTTTATGTTATTGTGTAAATGAGAAAAACTTTTTATTGCTGCATATTGAACTCCAGTCTGAGCCACTAACAGTCTTAACAACAGATAATAAAGGATATTTTTCCCTGTAGTGTTGTAGGTATGTACATCACTGTTCTTCTGAAATTGTAGTGGATTATTTATGACGAATTTTCCTAACGAAAGAACATATTGTAGCGGTGCAGTTAAAATCTCTAGATCCTTGAAGAGATGCCTACATGACAAAATGGTTCGAACGGCTCTGAGCACTGTGGGACTTAACATCTGAGATCATCAGTCCCCTAGAACTTAGAACTACTTAAACATAACTAACCTAAGGACATCACACACATCCATGCCCGAGGCAGGATTCGAACCTGCGACCGTAGCGGTCTCGCGGTTTCAGACTGTAGCGCCCAGAACAGCTCGGCCAGACCGGCCGGTGCCTACATGAGGTCCATGGCTGAACGCCACAGATTGTTCTTGCTGTTGGTTCTTGTACAGTCAATACTTTCTTCCTAAATGATGAGTTTCCCCAGAAAGTTATTACTCTACCGGTTCACTCGAAGAGCGTCTGGGAAAAAAGTAAACCTGAATTTTTTCGTGCCACCTTAGATATCTCTTATTATATTACGATCACCATTTTCTTCTGTGGACGTGGGCGTCAGCATTTTTTTTTTCGCATTCGGAGAAGAAATTTGGTGATTAAAATGTCGTCAGAAGATCTCACTGGACGGAAAAAAGCACCATTGTTTTCATGATTGCCGCCCCAACTCCTTATCCTATCCGTAACACTCTCTCGTGATAATACCATATGCCTTTCCTTGACGTTTTTCGATGTCCTCCCTCAATACTGTCTCGTAAGGATCCCATACCGCGCAGCAGTACTGCAGAAGAGGCACTGCCATCGGTAACATTGCCATTTCTGTTTCACATTGGAGATATAGATTGTCTCTTGGAGCATGTGTACTCCACATACCACCAGAATCTCTCTGGATTTTCTACCAAGAGATGCGTTGTGGAAACCACTAAAAGCATCTCGCGCTAAAGTTCGAGCTTCTCTGAAATACCGACGCTCTTGGGAACTTTTGCGTTCTTTTAATTATGGCATGCTTTTCGTTGTTTCTGCAACAAGTTTGTGACCTGTTTTGTGCACTATTTGGTATCACTTTCACCTCTCAGTAAGTTAATTGGTGTTTTCTCTCTACTGCAGTCGATATTGTTGCTTTGATTTACGTATCCGTTTTAAAAGGAACGCAGACTGTCTTTTAGGAAGGCTTCAAGAGAACTTTTATTTGCTTTTTTCTCAACAGAAATATTTTGCTTTTATTCCTGGTGGCTTTCGATGTTACGGTATTCAATATCGCTACAACGGCCTTAGGGCTACTAATCCCTGCTTGCTCAGGATTATGTTTTCTCAAACATTTATACGTCCACTTTACTCCTGAATTACTTGGTTACAATAATTTTCGGAGAAAGACCCTAGTACAGTCTTTGACGATGGTTTATGCTACCCATCAATTGAAAACATGTATTTTCGCTAATGTGTCGAGTGTAAATTGAAGTCTCCACCAACTATAATTGCATGACTGGAGTACTTTTTTCTAAAATGAGACTGTATCATCCGAGTCAGGGACTCGGTAAAAGGATCCAGTTACTAATTTATTGTGGTTGTCAAGTATAACCTCTACCAATACTAACAGGAACTTCTGCTTCAATTTCACCATAAGATGAACTACCTGAATACCAAAGATCCTAAATCGGTCCAAGGCGTGTGAGTAACTGTAACCGCGTGTACCGAAGGTTAAATTTCTCGTTACAGAGCTCTCTGCTTATGTTTTTAGCCTGAAAATGACTGGGCGTTCACCGGTGGAATTTACAGCGGTTGTCAAATACGTCGCCTAGCTCCGTTCCCGTAAGTTGCAGCGACATTTTATACGACAGGAGAAACTCAAGTTTCTCTGTGCTGCTCATTCTATTACCGAAAATTTTCGGTCCATCTTATTGATAACATTCACAGTGACTTACACACTGAACTGCTTTATTTTATTGAAAGACGACACTTGTTTACCGCTGGATGAAGCCAATAATTCATGTTCCTTAACAAACCGTTGTTGTTATCTTTGTTGTTCTTATCGCCTTCGGTCCGAGGACTGATTTTATGAGGTTCTCCAAGCTAGTCTATCCTGTGCAAGCCTCTTAGAAACATATCTTACTGACAATAGCACAGAAATTAATGAATGCCCATGCGTTTATTTCGCGCAATGAGGGAAGGAAGGAAGGGAGGCCGGCCGGTGTGGCCGAGCGGTTCTAGGCGCTTCAGTCTGGAACCGGGCGGCCGCTACGGTCGCAGGTTCGAATCCTGCCTCGGGCATGGATGTGTGTGATGTCCTTAGGTTAGTTAGGTTTAAGTAGGTTCTAAGTTCTAGGGGTCTGATGACCTCAGATGTTAAGTCCCATAGTGCTCAGAGCCATTTCTTTGAAGGAAGGGAGGGAGATTAGAATTTAATGTCTCGTTGTTGGCCAACAGAATCTGCTATGGAACTAGTGGACTCGTTCTACGGTGACACACATTAGAAACTGAAATGTAATTCATTTATACATCTGCAGAAGGTGTCATTATAGCCCCAGGGGCGTCTGAAAGGAAATGTTGAATGCCGTACTAATTTTATAAAGATTAGCCACCGACAGCCTTGATTATTTAATATATTGGAAAACAACAGAAAAGATGGCGGACTCCAATTTACATTAAGACTCCTGGCTTACCAGGTCAATAGTTGAATGCATCTAATTAAATATACAAGGTGCGTCTGAAAAGTTTGGTAAATGGTCGCAGAAAATAAAGGAACAGGAGTTACAAGCAAATTGCGTTTAATAAACTTCACACAATCATCATTTTCTACAAAACACATCAGTTGTAAAGCTACTGGAAACTGTCAGCAAATGTTTCTTGTGGGTTTGCTCGAAGCACTATGGTGAATCGTCGTTCGATATCCGCAACGTCTGTATGCTCGACTTTCTCACTCAGTCCAAGGTGACTGCTCTTCAACTCCCTCATTCTCCATCTCTGGCGCCAGCAGATTTCTTTTTGCTTCCCAGTCTTAAATTATCCCTGAGAGGCTAGCTTTTGGCAGACCTTGCGCGTGATCACGGTGCTTGGAGAGATTATACAAGAAAGCGTCTGCATACTTCCCAGCAGCCTTACAACGTATCTCGAAACAGAGATTACTTTGAAGGACAGTAAAGATACTTTGCGGGTAACTCTTGTTTCTCTCATTGTCTTAAGCTATTTACTAGACTTTTCAGCATGCATAACCATATGTTAATGAAACCGTTCGGAACGCTAAATAACACGAATAACTTATTCAAACTACTGAAAATTCGCGTAAAAAGCTAAAAGTAAAACAACATCAATACAGCATAAATAGAGGTATGAAATCTTGAATGTCCGCAGCGGCCGGCCGCGGTGGTCTAGCGGCTCTAGACGCTCAGCCCGGAACCGCGCGGCTGCTACGGTCGCAGGTTCGAATCCTGCCTCGGGCATGGATGTATGTGATGTCCTTAAGTTAGTTAGGTTTAAGTAGTTCTAAGTTCTAGGGGACTGATGACCACAGATGTTAAGTCCCATAGTGCTCAGAGCCATTTTGTCCGCAGCGACTCATCAAATCGATGATTAACAAACGAATCAACGTACCGCCCACCAGGCGGAGACTAACCTTTAGCTACACTCACGTGCTCGTCGAGAAATACTATGATCGAAGCTTCTGTGCTTACGGGACGACATGGAAAGTTATCGTGGCATTTAGACTGTCACCTATTCAAATGAAGGATAGGCTTAATGTCGTTTTTCTAAACACAAAATGCTACTGAATTTTTTGTTACCAAACTTCAATGCAGACATCCTCTTGAAATCGACTAAACTGGTTCATTCGGCCCGAAGAGGTCGGCTGCAAATACGATATAGAAACATCAGTTTTAATACTATTTCTTAGTATCGAAAGGGGGCGGACTAATGACCAAACGGATTTTGTTGAAACTGACACGGGCCGTAGAAGCCTGCGCGCTTACAACATGCGAAAAAGTTTCGATCAGTGGAAGGAATCAGTGGGGATGTTTTGAACTCAGATGAGTCCTACTTTAAAGACGACCCGTGATTGTTTTTGGCAAGCACAGATAAGCGGCATAAGTCTCTTTTGTGTCACACTGTGAACACTACATCATTTTTTGGCTGGGCGCAATGGAAATTGCCACACTTGAAAATCGAAAAGAGGTCTGTGCGATAATGCGAGTGACAGGTAGTTGATCTGTGACTCCAACAGTCTCATTTCACTTTGACGGACCTCGTGCATACACCATCATCTTACGAAACTCAAAATACAAATTGCACGTAACAATTTCTTCGATACTTTTATTAATGGACCTTGATACTTCCACATTTTTTCAGCCCTGTGTCATAAATGTTTCTTATGAGCTTCAGCAACATCAACAGGAAAGAACTCTTGTTACTCTACACTGGGATCCCATTCCGTGCTATTGTATTAAAAGAACAGAGCAGGATGTCTTTCCATTTCTAACATCGGATTTGAAATATCCGAGCGCACTATGATTTGAAGATGTAAAGAAGTAAACCCTTGCTTTCTCTTTCTTTTTCCGCTTCTTCTTCTTCTTCTTCTTCTTCTTCTTCTTCAAGGTAGCGTTTAATCCGTCTAAGAGAGTCAGTTCTTCGAGAACTTAACTTTGTGGCTGGATGCACAACCTGACGCCGCAGACGTCAAAATAATCTAAACGAGAGAAGTCGCTGGCGCCATCTGTGGATCGAGTACACTTGTCCTGTGTTTGATAGTAAAGGGTGCGCGCAAAAACATGGAAAAGTCGCGACAAATCCATGCCTGAAGATAAACGCTGATACTAGCCAAGTCTGTATGTTGCACTGTTGCGTTTGACCACGAGGGCACTTATACAATGTTCTCAGTACACTGAAAGTGTCAGTCGTGATTAGAAGAGTGTTCCGTGTACTATTCAATGCACTATGTCGGAGCTACTTGAGTTCGATTGTGGGTAAATTGTTGATGCTCGTATAGTGATGCTTCCGTAACCAAGGTAACCGAAGTGTTTGGCGTTTCAATAGACACCGTATCGAGGATTTATACCCCATGCACGTAAAGAGTACGAAAGTGTATGTTGAGTGATCGGTCATTGAAGAGGATTGTGATAAAAAATAAGAAAACGAGAACTGCTTAAGTCACACACGCATACTGTGTCACCACAGAAACAACACGGAGCTCCATAAGCTGGGAATTGCAGTGCAATCTGGAATTCTAAAACGACTTGCAAGTGATGCAAACGCCCGTTAACAAGGAAACATGGTGCCGAAGCCACAGAACCTAGACTATGAAGCAATGGAAAAATGTTTGTTCGAGTGAGTCCAGTTTCAAATAGTTTCCAGCTTCATACCGAGTTTATGTCCCAAGACTGAAACATGGACGTCGCTCGGTGTTGACCTGGGCAGCCAGATTGCGGTATTCCGTGGTCCCCATGAAGGAGGACGAGGAAGAGGAGGAGGAGATTTGTGTTTAACGTCAGGTCAACAATGAGGTCCTTAGAGACGGAGCGCAAGCTCGGATTAGGGAAGGATGGAGCGGGAAAGTGGCGGTGCCTTTTCGAAAGAACTATCCGGGCATTTGCCTTAAGCGATTTAGGGACATCACGGAAAACATGGCCGTCATGGATTTGAAACCTTGTCCCCCCGAATGCGAGTCCAGCGTGCTGACCACTGCTCTACACCATTCGGTCATGGCCCCCATGGTTAATCTGCAAGGTCGCATTAGTGCCAAGAAATGTGTAACCATTTTGGATGATGAGCCGTCCCATTGTAGAGTATTTGATGGTGTGTCCCAAGAGGCCCAATTCTGTGTTCACACAGTGTGCATCGTCCAGGACTTGTTTTGTAAGCGCGAGGATCAATTGTTGTACCTCTCTTGACCACAACCGTCACCAGATTTCATTATTATTGAGCCTTTGTGGCCCACTTTGGAGAGAAGAATGAATGACAGCTATTGACATCCGTCATAGTTTTCTGATGTTGTCACTTTATTGCACGAAGATTTCCTTGAAAACCATTCGGAAACGCCTGGAAGCTATTTTGAATGCCAACGATTCTCGTGCACAGTGTTACGCGTAGCAATGTCCCGTGTTTTTGGTGTTTCCACATTTTTGTCCATTCCCAATACTGTAACTGTTTGTGTAGACGAAAATCGTTTGGAATTCACCATTCCGAGATCCACAGTGCCAAGAACGTGCGGAGAATAGCAAATCTGAGGCATTACCTCTCACCACAGTCAAAACAGTTACCGACGACGTTCACTGAACCATCAGAGCAGCGGCGTTTGCGTAGCGTTGTCAGTGCTAACAGATAAGAAACAGTGCGTGAATTAACCGCATAAATCAATGTAGGCAGTACGACGAACGTATCCGTTAGGATAGTACGACGAAATTTGGCTTCAATGGGGTAAGGCAGCAGACGTCCGACGCGAGTGCCTTTGCTAACAGTACTGTATCGCTTGCAGCGTCTCTCGTGAACTCGTGACCATATCGGTTGGACTGAAAACCCGTGGCCTGGTTAGATGAATCCCGATTTCAGTTGGTAAGAGCTGATGGTAGCGTTCTAGGGTGGCGCAGACCCCACAAAGCCATGAATTGAAGTTGTCAACAAGGCACTTTGAAAGCTTGGCAGCGTAATGGGTTAGGCTGTGTTTGTATGGAATGGGCTGGGTCCTCTGGTTCAACTTGACTGGAAATGGCTAGGTTCGGCTACTTGAAGACCATCTGCAACCATTAATGGACTTCATGATCCCAACCAACGATGTAATTTTCGTAGATGGGAAGGCGCCATGTCATCGGCCACAGTTCTACATCTACATCTACATGGTTACTCTGCAATTCACACTTAAGTGCCTGGCAGAGGGTTCATTGAACTATTTTCATACTACTTCTCTACCATTCCACTCTCGAATGACGCGTGGGAAAAAGGAACAGTCAAATCTTCTCGTTCGAGCCCTGATTTCTTTTATTTTATTATGATGATCATTTCTCCCTACGTAGGTAGGTGTCAACAAAATATTTTCGCATTCGGAAGAGAAAGTTGGCGTGATAACGTAGATTTTCCCGGCGTATCAAATACTGATGATTTTTACGGGTTAGCAGCCGAGTTCCATCGTCCTGACGACAACACGATATTTCGGCGGACCATGAAACCCGGCTGCTAACGCGTGAAAATCATGAGAAAGTTGTTGATTTAAATTTCGTAAATGGATCTCGCGGCAAAGAAAACCGCCTTTGTTTCAGTGACTGCCACCCCAACTCACTTATCATATCCGTGACACTCTCACCCCTATTGCGCAATAACAAGAAACGATGCACTTTTTCTATGTCCCTCGTCAATACTACCTGGTAAATATCCAACACCGTACAGCAATATTCCAGCAGAAGACGGACAAGTGCAATGTATGCTGTCTCTTTAGCGGGTTTGTCGAATCTTCTAAGTGTTCTGCCAGCAAAGAGCAGTCTCTATTTCGCCTTTCCCACAATATTATCTATGTGGTCTTTGCAATTTAAGTTGCTCGTAATTGTAATTCCTAGGTATTTAGTCTAATTGACAGCCCTTAGATTTGTGCGATTTATCGTATACCCAAAATTTGTCGGATTCCTTTTGGTACCCATGTGGATGATCTAGCACTTTTCTTTGTTTAGTACCAATTGCCACTTTTCGCACCATTCAGAAATTCTCTATAGATCATTTTGTAATTGGAATTGATCGTCTGATGATTTTATTAGACGGTAAATTACAGTGTCATCTGCAAACAATCTAAGGGGGCTGCTCAGATTATCACCCGGATCATTTATGTAAATCAGGAACAGCAGAGGGCCTATGACTCTACCTTGCTGAACGCCAGATATCACTTCTGTTCTACTCGTTGATTTACCGTCTGTCACTACCAGCTGTGAACTTTCTGAGACGAAATCACTAATGCAGTCACACAACTAAGACGTTACTCCATATGCATGCAATTTGATTAATAGTCGCTTTTGAGGAATGATATCAAAAGTCTTCTGGATATCTAGGATTATGGAATCGATCTGTGATCCTTTGTCGACAGCACTCATTACTTCATGGGAATAAAGAGCTAGGTATGTTGGACAAGAACGATGTTTTCTGAAGCCGTGTTGTTTATGTATCAATAAGCCATTTTCTTCAAGGTGATTCATAATGTTCGAGTAGAGTATATGCTCCAAAATCCTACTGCAAATTGAGGTCAGTGATACGGGTCTGTAATTCAATGGGTCACTCCTAATATTGGTGTGACCTGTGCTACTTTCCAGTCTTTAGGAACAGACCTTTCGTCAAATGAGCGGTTGTATATGATTGCTAAGGAAGGCGCTATTGTGTCTACATACTCTGAAAGGAACCTGATTGGTATACCATCTAGACCGGAAGACTTGCCATTCTTAAGCGATTTGAGTTGTTTCACAACACCTATCTACTTTTATGTCACTCATGCTAACAGCTGGTTTGAAGAATATTCTGAACAGCTCGAGAGAATGATTTGGTCACCCAGATCGCTCGACATGGATCCCATCGAAGATTTGAGGTATGTAATCGAGAGGTCAGTTCTTGAACACAATCCTGCACCCGCGACACTTTCGCAAATTTGAACGGCTTTACAGGCAAGTTTGCTCAATATTTCTGCAGGGGACTTCCAGCGATTTGCTGAGTCCTTGCCGTGTCGAGTTGTTATACTACATAGGGCAAAAAGAGGTCCAGCGTGATATTAGGAGGTATACCATCACTTTTGTCACTTCAGTGGATGCGCAAAATATTGGTAGCGGCCCTGTGCAGGGAAATGAGCTCTGCAGCGTAGCGGCAGTAGTCGCATGTGGCTCAGTTAGTAGACGGGATACATGGACTGACGTCACCTGAATCTATAATGTCTTCAATGTAGTGATTCGCAAAGTAGATCGTACTCAACGAAAGAGTTTGTAGTATACGGCTTCTCCAAGGGCTTTGCGTGAATAAAAGCCCACTTAGATTGAGAGCCGTAGTTAACTCGTTCTTCTTGCCTCTTGACAGTAGAATGTAATTTGGAGAGGCTGCTGAATTGTAATGCTGGGGGCACCAATAGGAGGCTAACAGATGCAGTCGTACGGCGGAGAGTTGCCACAGCGGTTCAAAGGCGGATCCCCGTCCGCCCATTACACAAATGAGTTGCTCCACGAGAGACCGTCTCAGTGTACAGGCGGCTCTGATGTTCCTCACGAGGAAAGTTAACGTCTCAGACGCTGTGATATAAATCGGCAGAGCCATCCGCAGTCTCTCTTCTTAAGGATTAAGTGAGGTGGAAACCATTTGTTTTATGAGTGCTATTAGTACGTACTTTCCTTTTGTTCCTCATGTCAACAATAAATGCTTAAGAGCATTTCAAATTGCATTTGCGAACGACATTTAGTTTAACGTCCACACTATGAGTACTATTAAATCTTGGTATTTATGTAATGCTTTACTATATAGGTCAGTAATGCTTTACTATATAGGTGCTTCTAAAATTTTGATGCCCTTGCATGGAGTCTACGCAATTTTGAAATCCTTTCGTTTCTTCGCACAATTTTACATGATCGTCGAAGGACTTCTTTCCCACTAAGATCTGTGGTTTGCGTACAGCAACATGGTTCAAATGGCTCTGAGCACTATTGGACTTAACTTCTGAGGTCATCAGTCCCCTAGATCTTAGAACTACTTGAACCTAACTAACCTAAGGACATCACAAACATCCATGCCCGAGGCAGGATTCGAACCTGTGACCCTAGCGGTCGCGCGGTTCCAGACTGTAGCGCCTAGAACTGCTTGGACCCGTACAGTAACATGTTTGAGGCGAGAGGCACACTGTGGATTAGCACTCTTTGGCAGTGAGTCTCCTGCAATGGCTAAATGAGAAACAGTACAGCATGGTTTGGAGATGGGACAATGCATACTGCATAGAACTAGCGATTAAAAAGTATTAGGTTGGCGCGTAAGTTTGTAGCGTTTTTGTTTTGCCTGTTGGTATTCCGGTTGCTGTCGATTGTCCTCTTATTTGTAGTTCGCTGTTTCTGTTTGAGTTTGCATATTGTCATTTTGTAATCTGGAGGTAATAAATAGATATGTGAACGCTAGAAAATGGAGTGTCAAGTGGAGAAATCATATTTCCGACATATTCCTCTGTTTGAGTTCCGTAGAGGGGTGACAGAAGCGGAGGCCGCCAGTAACATTTGCGCCGTGTATGGGAGTAATGCCATTGGACAGGGCACGGGAAGAACATGGTTTTCTCGTTTTAGGGACGATTATTTTGGTGTTAGTGACTCTCGACATTCAGGAAGATCTTTGGGCTTTGATAAAGGTCACTTTAATCCACAATGATCGATAATGGTAATAGAGCGGAGGAAAATGATATGAACTGTGATCATTCCACCATCGTGCTGCCCTTTGCGTGCAATAGGAAGGTTCAAAAATCCGGTGTATTGGTATCGCAAACTCTAAGCCGAAATCGCAAAAATCAGCGGCTGGCCATAAGTGCATCTCTGCTTGTTCGTCGTCTGTTGGGTCGTGAACAACAGCGACCATTCCTGTCCTGTGTCGTTACGATGACGAGAAGTGCTAACGTAGGGAAGAGAAACGAACAGTTGAGTCCAAACAAAGCAGCAATTCCCCGTACAAAGAGCTGCGCGCATCCACAAAAGATAATGTTATGCATCTGTTGGAACAGCGACGGTGTGTTGTTCTACGAATTGCTTCCCCGAGGTGTAACCATCACTGCTGCCACTTTTTGTCAACAACTGACCGTCTTGCCGACGCACTCCAAGAACAACGACCAGGAAGACTGCGTGAAGTGATACAGCTCCACGATAACACCGGCCCAAGTTCTGCTTGACTGACATTTACTACTATTTCGTTTCAATATTAGTCTCTAAAGTGTGATGTTATGGTCAGTTTAATGATAAGTTTCAGGGATTTTATTGACTAAATCTCGGATAAACTATGCCTTGGGGCTCCTGTTACTATACGATAGGTATTATGTTGAAGATGGTGAAGGCGTGAGAGTTTGGTGCCAAAGTCTGTGTTTAGCTATTGACATTTAAGGATACAGCACAGCGTAAATAAGAGCGGCGTAAATAAGAGCGCTCAACGTTTACTTGTAGCATTAATGACGGAGCACGAGCTCGAATAGGGGAAGATAGGAAAGCAAATCGTCCGAATCCTATTCATAACAAACGTTCTGGAAATCTGATTAATCGATCACAGTAAACATAAATCTGGATGGACGGACTGTGGTTTGGACCTCTGACCTTCCGAATGAGAGTTCAGAGCCTTATCCTTACGCCATCTCTGTTGGTTACCCGAAAAATGACACAGTTGACAAGTGACACCAGTTCTTCCTGTTTCTAAAGCCAGACAAGATTTAACACTAGAACCGCCGGAAGCAGTACTACACTTAGAATCTCCGATGTGGTCAAAGTGACCACTTTCTTTGTAAGTACATGCTGTGCTGTTTAATGTAAATATTAATGACCTTGATAACAATGTATCACTTTAATTGCGTTTAATAACAGTATCATTGTATTTTACAACAACAATGGTAACATAATATTACTAATATTAAAGAACATAGTTCACAATATTTATCTGCAACCATACTAATTGTATTCCAGTAGTTTTAAAATTAATACAAATGAATCTTACTGGAGAAACTAAGTACCCACGAATATGTTAAGAGAAAGAAAAATCACATATGACCATGTATAGTACCTAATCCTACTTACAAGCATTACAAACTACTGTCTTTATTACTGTATATGTACACGGCCCACAAACATATCTCTTGTATTTACTGCACACTTCATTTGTCTTGTTTCTGCATTTCCTCGTTTGGTATAGTTTTCTTACTTACGCAGGAATTTCCGCTTCTTCTCTTTCTTCATCACCATCGTCCTTTTCTTCCTTTCCTTTTCCATCCCTTGGCATCCTTTCCTGATTTCTGGTTTCCATATACGCTCTACGTAATTCTTCTGCTAGCTTTAGGATGAAATTCCTCCTACTTATTTTGATCTCTGTCACCAGCTATAAAATGATCCATGCGTTGATGGCTGCTGAATCAAAGATATTGTGAAATACGTGTACAGGCCATCGACGAGTACCAGAGCGGACAGAATATTTCCTCGTCATCTGGTCCAAGACATATACAGCAAATTGTAGAAGCTCACTGTTTCGGGAAGATGTTCAGATTTATTTTGTATTTCAACATCTGTGTGCATGGTGCTATACAGAAGAACGTTTTTGTTCTTTTTCCCTTGGTAAACAGAGTACCACCTTCCCTTTTCAAGATAACAGACGTATACAGAGGAGTTTTCATTTTTTTTATAGTGTTCGGAATTTCTTTTCTTGCACGGTTGATGGTGCCGACAAGACTAGTTTTCTCTTTTTCCAGTCTCTCCACAAGTGTGACCGTAGTGAAAAAAATATCAGTAGTCACATTATTGCGATATGGAGCTACCAACTTCATTACTACTTGTTCTGGACGTTTCCCATTAGGTGCCCTCTGTTCGTTCTTTTCTGCGTAAGAAAACCCATTACAAAGATATTTTGTTTCTACATCTGCTAGAAGCCAGAATTTGATTCCGAATTTATCAGGCTTATTCGGCATATATTACAAATACGGACACTTGGTTCTGCTGGGGAAAAGTTGTTCGTCCACAGTGACATTTGATCCAGGTATGTAATTCAACTGACAGTTTTCTATAAAATGGTTCCAAGTAATTGATATAAGTGCAAATTTGTCACTTTTCAAACGTTCCGACCGTGTATTTTTTTCATCAAAACGCAGATATTTCAAAATTTCTCGAAACCTGTTTCTGCTCATTGTGTCAGTGAAAAATGGGGCTCCCCACTTTTTCGACCACAACTCATCTACTTCAGTACATCTGCCACCTAGTGCACCAGGAAAGAAACAAATGCATCTAATTCTTCTAAATGCAAACTCTAGGAATCATTTCCAAGAAGCCGTTGTGCCTCTGCTTCTGTGCATTTCTTTATGTGTTTCAACATTGATTGATCAACTAAAAGGTCCCAGGCACTCGAAACATTATCATTTGAGACGTGCCGCTTTGCGTGTGGAGTAGGTCCTCGTGTTTCTTTCAATATATTCTGTTGACCTATCCTACCTAGAGTAGTAACACTGCAGTCTGCTACAGTTCACTCCGCGATCCCGTCCTTCCCCAGGAGTTTTGAGCCAGATTCTGGAAGTCAACCATCACTTAGTGACAGGTTGGTAATCTTCATCTGTAGAACCTTCCACAAGGTCCTCAACTTCAAGATCATTTTCAGCATCCCATTCATACAAAAGGGTGACAGTTTCTTCACCTGAAAGTGGCCGTGGTTTGTATCGCTGTGACATCTGAGCCATGTCTACTGCTCTGAGACCAGTACTCAAAATCATCAGTCTTGTTTATGCGAACCCAGTAGCACACAATAAATGACATATTGCATTGTTGAGCTTTTAAATTCAAACAATGCGTATAAACTTCAGTAACCAACATATTTAGTACATTGTTGACGAGTGCTAAGAATAAATCTGGGGAGTGACGCACAACAATCTTTAAATATGCTGGTTTCAAATATATATGTAATGTGGTCAAAGTGACCACTCGGCGGTTTTAAGTAGAAGTGGTCATTCAAAGAAAACTATTGAAGATAAAATAAATATTGGAGTGTTTATATGATCTACATAAACATTCAGGAAAAGTCATTAACTCGCAACAGCATAGATTAGAAACTGACCGAATAATAACGTGTTAAATATAAAAAGTGGTCAAATTGACCACTCGGCGGTCCTAGTGTTAATGTCCGCTCGCAACGAGTCAACGTGACTAAATAGCGCCACGTGCAGGAGAAAAACAAGCACGCTGTAATGAGTAGCTGCTCTCTTCACCAGACCGTGACAGTTTTATTTAATCAACACTTTGCTCTCACGCATCCACGTACCGTGTAGGAAAACGGTGAAAAAGGCGAATTATCTGGCTTCTCGTTAGCGAAGATGCTTTTCTCTCACTCTCACTCGTACCGCACAGAGTCCCGGCAGTGGTCGCCATCTGGCCGTAAAACTAGCTGCAGTAGCAGGAGCAGGAAATAATATTCTAACCGGATAAAAAGGCGGCCGCTGCCGTGGCGTAATCTGGACGCGGTAAGCACCGGCCGGCAGCCGTGGCGGCGCCGCGGCCGTTGTTATCGGATGCGACCCGCCGCAGCCGCCCCTTCATTAGCGCGGCTCCGGCGCCCCGCAAACTGCGCGTCCGTGCGCGGCGGCGTGCGTGGGCGTATGCGTGCGTGCGTGCAGCTCTGCGCGTCCCGGTGTGTGCGGCGTGCGGTCCTCAACTTCCTCGCTCTCATTCCCGCACGCGCACACAGCTAGCAGTCTGGCAACTCTTCACGGTACCCGAAAAACAAATAAGGAAGTTTATCTGCATGATTTGCTTGCATCGAAGTCTCAACGGTTTAGGCAACGGCCTCATGCCATTCAAATATAATATACACTGACGCAAAAAAGTCGCAACACCAAAAATAATTACTGTAGATTAATTAAATTTCGGGTGTACATTTGTCTAGGTAAAATATAATACTGGCCATTAAAATTGCTACACCACAAAGATGACGTGCTACAGACGCGAAATTTAACCGACAGGAAGAAGATGCTGTGATATGCAAATGAGCTTTTCAGAGCATTCACGCAAGGTTGGCGCCGGTGGCGACACCTACAACGTGCTGACGTGAGGAAAGCTTGCATGGGGGCTTAATTAAATATGATTGAAAATACTTTTTTTTTTTAGTAGCTGTAAGTCCGATTACGCTGTGTCTCGTAAACGGTTGGCCCTGACTAGTATTATTACGCTATCTGACTGCAAAGAACAACAACAAAGAATGAAATGAAAATTTTCGTTAACACAATTAATTAATTAAGTCCCCAGCAACTATGAAACCTACGAAACCAAAGCATAAGTGTTCTGTATGTGGAAGTATGACTCAACGCACATCTGGCACGGTTCTTCTTCAACAAGACAAGAATTTTTAAATACCAATTTTACTGACGTGATAAAAGAAAATTACAAATACTATAATTGCGTAAGGAAAGCAGAATTGAACTCTAATACAAGAACACACGCCAGATGCTTTGTTGACTGAACCTGTAATGACGCATTATTTAGGATACTGAAATTAAAAACAAACTGAGTTAGTTACCTCATTTATATTGATGAAAATCATTCTAATCCTTACATTATATCTCAACCCGAACTCTCCAATATCACATCTCAGCGAGCACTGCCTAATAGCACACGAGCTCTCGACAAGCACTGTGGAGGCGGCTTAATAATACTCTTTGGCGCAATCTCTGGCGCAGTGGCTCAGTGTAGCCACCTTTCAAGCTTCCAACCGATTTCTCATACACAAACAGCAGCTGACCGGCGTTGCCTGGTGAAACGTTGTTGTGATGCTTCGTGTCAGGAGGAGAAAGGCGTACCATTACGATTCCGACTTTGACAAACGTCGGATTGTAGCCTATCGCGATTGCGGTTTATCATATCGTGACTTTCCTGCTCGCGTTAGTCGAGATCCAATGACTGTTAGCAGAATGTGGAATCGGTTGGTTCAGGAGGATAATACGGAACGCCGTGCTGGATCCCAACGGCCTCGTATCACTAGCAGTCGAGAAGGCAGGCATCTTATCCGCATGGCTGTAACGGATCTTGCAGCCTCGTCTCGATCCCTTAGTCAACAGATGGGGGGGACGTTTGCAAGACAACAACCACCTGCACGAACAGTTCGACGACGTTTGCAGCAGCATGGACTATCAGCTCGGAGACCGTGGCTGCGGTTACCCTTGACGCTGCATCACAGACAGGAGTGCCTGCGATGGTGTACTCGACGACGAACCTGGGTGCACGAATGGCAAAACGTCATTTTTTCGGATGAGACCACGTTCTGTTTACAGCATCAAGATCGTCGCATCCGTGTTTGTCGACATCGCGGTGAACGCACATTGGATGCGTGTATTCGCCATCGCTATACCGGCGTATCACCCGGCGGGATGGTATGGGGTGCCATCGGTTAAACGTCTAGCTCACCTGTTGTTCGCACTGACGGCACTTTGAACAGTGGATGTTACATTTCAGATGTGTTACGACCCGTGGCTCTACTCTTCATTCGATCCCTGCGAAACCCTACATTTCAGCAGGATAATGCACGACCGCATGTTGCAGGTCCTGTACGGGCCTTTCTGTATACAGAAAATGTTCGACTGGTCCCCTGGCCAGCACATTCTCCAGATCTCTCACCAACTGAAAACGTCTGGTCAGTGGTGGCCGAGCAACTTGCTCGTCACAATACGCCAGTCACTACTCTTGATGAATAGTGTGTATGGTGTTGAAGCTGCATGGGCAGCTGTACCTGTACACGCCATCCACGCTCTGTTTGACTCAATGCCCTGGCGTATCAAGGCCGTTATTACGGCCAGAGGTGGTTGTTCTAGATACTGATTTCTCAGGATCTATGCACTCAAATTGCGTGAAAATGTAATTACATGTCATTTCTAGTATAATATATTTGTCTAATGAATACCCATTTATCATCTGCATTTCTTCTTGGTGTTGCAGTTTTAATGGCCAGTAGTGTATTGAACTGATGAACATTGGAAGATCACTGGTTAATGTAAGCGCTGCTGCATTAATAATCAGTGCAACAGACAGAATGTCGAAAGCAAGCGTACAAACTTGCTTGCATTTGGTTGTGCACGTGCCGCATGTCAGTTTGTGGGATGGAGTGGCGTGCCTGTTGCACTTGGTCGATCAATACAGGGGCGGTTAATACTCGTTATGGATATGCTGGAGTTGTCCTCCGATGACGTCCCATGTGAGGTCGATTGGAGACAGATCTGGTGATCTAGCAGGTCAAGGCAACATGTTGTTACTCTGTAGAGCATGATGGAATACAACAGCGGTATGTGGGCGAGCGTTATCCTGTTGGAAAACACCCTATGGAATGCTGTTGATGAGTGGCAGCATAACAGGTGAGGTCACTAGATTGACGAACAAATTTGCAGTAATGATGCCTGAGATAATCACGGGAGTGCTCCTCCTGTCTGACGGAACTACAACTCGGACCATAACTCCAGGTATAGGTCCAGTGTGTCTAGCACACAGACAGGCAGATTGCATGCCCTCAACTGGCCTCCTTCTAACACACGGCCATCATTGGCACCGAGGCAGAAACAGCTTCCATCAGAAAACACAACCGACCTCCTCCCTGCCCTCCAATGAGCTGTTTTTTGACCCCACTGAAGTCAAAAAATGATAGTGGGTTGGGGTCAATGGGTTGCACACTACAGGGCGTCTGTCTCGGATGTAGTCTACTTGTAACAGTTCTATGTTCCACTGTGATGGTAACTGCTGCTCAAATTGCTGCTGCAGATGCAGTACGATGTGTCAGAGCCATACGCTGAGCACGATGGTCTTCCCTCTCGGTAGTGCCACGTGGCCGTCTGTAGCCCGGTCTTCTGTACATTCTCGTGACCACCGCTGACAGCAATTATGTGTAGTAGCTACATTTCTGCCCGGTCTTTTTGCAATATCTCTCATACGAGGTGCGACAATAAAGTAATGAGACTGATGTGAAAAAAAATGTTGCTTACCGTTTTAGCGTAGTTTAATGTTATCTCCTTGAAAGTAGTTTCCTTCTGATTGCACACAGTTTTCCAGCGCTTCTGCCATTGATGGTAACATTTCTGGAACTCCAAGACGCTCGTCACAGCTTTTTGGACATCTTGTGTTGTTTGAAAATGGTGTCCCTTGACCGTCGTTTTGACGCTTGGGAATAGAAAAAAAGTATCACGGAGAGATATCTGGTGAATAAGGTGGCTGTGGTAGTGCTGAAATTTGGTTTGAGGTTAATAATTGCTGTACTGACAGAGCAGTATGGGATGGCGCATTATCGTGATACAGAATCCAATTATCAGCAATATTGTCACGGACACGAAGAACTCTTTTACGAAGTCTTTCTAAAATTTCTTTGTAGTAATATTGTTAACAGTTTGTCCAGGAGGCACCCACTCTTTATGAACAATTCCCTTGGAATCAAAGAAGCACACAAGCATGCATTTCACTTTTGAGTTTGACATGTGAGCTTTTTTTTTGTCTAGGTGATCCCTTTGAGCACCATTGCGAACTTTGGCGTTTTGTCTCTGGATTGTACTGAAAAAACCAACTTGCATCACCAGTGATAACATGACTCAACAATTCTGGATTGATTTCCGTTTGCTCTAACAGATCGGCTCCCACATTTTTCCGTGTTTCTCGCTGTTGTGGTGTGAGATTTATGGGGACCATTTTTGTACAAATCTTGTTCATACCAAGATCTACAGTTATTATTAGACGAACCGTTTCTCGATTGATGTTCAGTTCTTCTGCAATCATTTTCACAGATAATCTTCGATCAGATCGTACGTGTTCACGCACCCTGGCCAAGTTGACATCCGTCCATGAGGTTGATGGTCGTCCATTGCAGTCTTCATCTTCAACATTCGTTCTGCCTTCGCTAAACATTTTGTGCCAATGAAAAACTTGAGCTCTTGACATAACCTCCACTCCAAAAGCCTTCTAAAGTTTACCATAAGTGGTCGTCGCGTTTTCACCCAATTTAACGCAAAAAGAAGTGGCATACCGTTGCACAATATTACGCGGTTCTGCTTCCGTGACGAGAGACACAAACATGTGTTAACTTATTACAGCACAACTCACGACTGAGCAGTTGCATCGATGTGCCGCTTGGACTAGAAGCAGCTTATAGACCAAGGCAAAGATATTATGCCTACGCAAGCCTGCAGGGTTGCCACATCTTGCAAAAAAAAATCAGTCTCATTCTCATTACTTTATTGTCGCACCTCGCATCGCACAAGGAACATCCAGTGTCTTATAACCCTATTATATGACCTCGTTCAAACGCAGTGAGGAGTTGATAATAGCATCTCTGTCGCGTTAAAGGAAATCTTGACTAATATCAACTCACTGCGACCAGTCTGAAAGTAGCTAACGCTCACGACCGTTACAGCTAAAGCAAACCTGATCTGCATCCTCACAGTGGCGCTACTAGTGCCACTCCTATGCAACTGGTGCGAAATTTGGATAATCATCATCTTTCAGATCTGAAACACGCTTACCAACTCTCGTTTACGTTGCACAGTTCCTCCTTGGCGTTGCGATTTCGTTTTCCTTCAGCGTATGTAGATATAGAGAGGTACCACCACTAGAAGAAACCTATACTTATAGAATATTAGCCGAAACTGAATTTAATTCGAATCCGAAACAGGCTTCAGGTATTATTGATTGTTTCATTAAATTGTATGCACATTGCACAAGACTTAGTCACACCTAACACCTTGTAAGACCTCGTGCAGCATTATTAATGGCTTCCATTTGGCGAGGAACAGAGTCCACAAGTTTCTTCGGATAGGCAATCCCCAGCTGGTCCCTCTCACTGAGCTACCAAATTTCAAGGATCGTAACTGCGACATTTTACCCACCCTAATACTGATACGTATTCATGGCAGTCATCAGGTAGTGTATGAAGCTTTGAAAACATCAAATAAAAGGCGAAACGATACAATTCGATTTTATAACATAACGAAAGAAGACAGAATTAAATACTGTAGCAACGTATGGTATTACGTTCACCTGGAGGAGAAGAATTCGTTTGAACAGTATTACAAAAGAAGACTGGATTAAATGATATAAAAACGTTTCGTATGATGTTACCATGGAAGAGCGTACAGAAAAATATCCAGAAATAGAAGTAACAGGTTTAGATGAGGTAATAATAAAACAACTCATAGTGGCTTTGATAATCACTAAAAATCGAAAAGCAACATGTTCAGATAGAATTAATTATGAGTAAATTAAATACGGAGGAGTGTCACTACACATTAAATTGAATCATTTGTTTAACATGTGCTGGAACCGAAAAGATGTACCACGAAATTGGAAGGAAGTGAAGGTACTATCGATTTATTAGGAAGCAGAAAAATATTTATGTAAAAACTATAGACATTTAAGCTTACTTGCTACAGTAAACAGACTTAATGGTTCAAAATGGTTCAAATGGCTCTGAGCACTATGGGACTTAACAACTACGGTCATCAGTCCCCTAGAACTTAGAACTACCTAAACCTAACTAACCTAAGGACAGCACACAACACCCAGCCATCACGAGGCAGAGAAAATCCCTGACCCCGCCGGCAATCGAACCCGGGAACCCGGGCGCAGACGTAATGTAACAATTTTGAATACAAGACCGAAAACAACAGCAGAATGTTTACTAGTGAAAGAACAGGGCGGATGTAGAAATGGGCGATTAACGACTGGTCCAGTTTTTATTTTAAAACAGCTTATTGAAAAGGAGAGAGAGTTCAAGTCAGAGACACGGAATGTTTTCATAGATTCGGAGAAGGCTGTTAATAATGCGATTAGAAAAAAAGTTATAGAGAAACTGTTGAGTTGGCAGAAGAGCCAACACCGTGTTACTAGTGGAGGCCGAAATGCACGCGTTTTAGCTCACGCAGGCTGGCGTGAGGAGGGAAGAACTATACTGACGTGAGGTCTGGGCCACGACAAGGAATTAGAATTCAGAAAGCGGACATAATTAGTTTGATACTTAACTTTAATCCAATAATGATGAACGTCGCTCTTGACGGTACATGATTCACAATATTATCTGTTCAGAATACATTCATAGTAACTGAATATGGCGGCTTGCAAGGTCGTAGCAAATGACGTAGCTGAAGGCTATCCTAAACTGTCGTCTCTGCAAATGATAACATATGTAGGCAGTGAACCATCGCTAGCAAAGTCGGCTGTACAACTGGGGCGAATGCTAGGGAGTCTCTCTAGACTAGACCTGCCGTGTGGCGCCGCTCGGTCTGCAATCACTGATAGTGGCGACACGCGGGTCCGACGTATACTAACGCACCGCTGCCGATTTAAAGGCTACCACCTAGCAAGTGTGGTGTCTGGCGGTGACACCACAGAAACCACTCAGCGGCAGCCCTTTTCAGCTTGTATCACCTATCAAATGACTATATAAAGAAAAGTAAGTAATCTTAGACCTAGAAGGAGTATGTATAGAATTGATACAAATAAATGAACGAGAGAAGACGAGGCTGTTGTGTATTCCCCATGCTGTTCAATATTTACATTGACTAGGCAGTTCGCAGATGGAATTCTAGGATAAACACTGCGGTACATATAAACAATTCGGTAAAGGTAAAATCACTCCTATATGTAAATGATCTTACACTGATTTTTTCAAGAGGAGATGATCTGCAAAAAGAAATTTACGAACTAAAAATATATACAGAGAACAACATGAAATTATCTTTTAGTAGATCTACATCAATGGTATTTTGTAGAAACCATTCAATGAGATCTACGATGGTAGTTAATAAAAAAATGGTTGAACAGGTAAAATATTTTAACTATTTTGGATATAAAATAATGTATGAGTACGAGGAAGATATATAATTAAGTTGAATAAATTTGGAAGTATCTGTGGAGCAATTAACAGAATTTTAAAGCGTAAAACACAGAAAGAAACACGACTGTAATTTTATAAAGCAGTAGCACTGCCAAATCTATTATGTGGAAATGAATCGTGGGTACAGAATAAACGACAACAAAAACAAATACAAGGAATAGAAATGAGACTTCTTCGCGTGATGAAGACATGCAAAATAGTAGATAAAACATGGAGGAAGATATTCGAAAAAAGTTGAAAATTTGGAGTGTGAAAGAAATACTAGAAGAAAACAAAAAGAAATAAAATGAACACGTCAGATAACGAACTTTAAACCAGATAACGAACTTTAAACCAAGAGGGTACGGAGATCCTGGCAGACCTAGAGAAAGAGGGAATCTGCAACAGAGAACAATTGGTGAAATACAGAAGAAAAAGAACATTCCTAACGCTTCCAGACATTCTGCATGGAGTAAATATTAGATGAGTTAACGGACCAGCCGATGTGAAAAAGGGTGCCTGGTGATCATCTCGGTCGGCCGCACAGTTTTGACTCCTTCAGTGTTGGACTTCAGCTTGTTCGTCGCCGAAAAAATGCAAACGAACTTCTCCTTCTCCATGACGACGCAAGGTCTCCCACAAGTCTGCACACCCTCACAAATCTTTATTGAATTGTTCCTCCTCATCCACCCTACAGCCTAGATCTCGCACCTTCCGACTTCGATCTGTTTGGCCCAACAAAGGATGCACTCCACAGGAAGCAGTACGTGGATGGTGGGGACGTTATTGATGACGTTGACTCTGACGTCGGACAGTACAGTGGTACCATGCGGGCACACAGGCTCTCCCAATAATGTGGCGCATGATCGTCGCATAGAACTGACACTATGTTAAAAAAATATGGTTTTATAGCCCAAAGAGTAGGGAATAATATTGTGTATTGGAATGCAGAAGAAAACCAACCTGCTTTCAGAAAAAAATTGTTGCGTTACGTACTGAACTCTCCTCGTAGCATTACTTGACCACCGAGAATAATCAAACAACGATGTTGATGGTAACCTGGCTGAATAGGATCAAATCATGGTACAATCCCAAAATAACGCAGAAACACCTGCGGCCTGAACTAAATCCTCCACTTTCGCCGTCGGTGCGCCCGGCGTCTCCCATCCATTGAAAAACAGGTGAACTGCAACTCGTTGGACCACACTGCTCCACTCAGTTACTGTCCCAGTTTTCGTGTACTCATCCAGCTTCATGTGGCACTGGCGAGGAATGTTCATTGCATGCTGTTACCTTTACAATGTTCTTTCGGAAACTGGTTGAGATGGACCTGAATTCACAGATAGCAGAAATATCTGTGCGACCTGGTCCCTATTATCACTGACAAGACTTGGCAAACCTCCAGCGCTGTTGGTTAGGACCTTTTTCGACCACTGTTCTTACGGCGTGTTACATGCCTGCGAGAAGTACACCGTTCCGTGTAAAAGCACTGGACACTTTACGTCGATACACGGATGAAACTGACAACTTCATTCACTTTGTGCTCATGGGAAGCTCCAAGTACCATACCTCTTTTCTCCCGTTCCGTCACGTCTGCTCATGGACCCAACTTTTTGCGATATTTTCCCACAGCAGAATGGTCTGGCGGCGGGGATGAGTATCACATCATATACAACGCTCATAAACGACCACTGTGCTCTTTTAATTGGGTGACATAATTTATCTGATGAGTTTATAATGGAATGTGATACACTTTCTTTTTCCTTCCAACAGGAGATCGTGTGCGAAAGTTGATAAAATGTTAACAAGACGACAGTTCCGCAAACCACTGCACCGTCAGGATAGGAGGCCCCGTAAACGTTGCATCAAATGAAGACATCTGTAGGGCTACAGAAGACACAAGCAACAAGGAGATTAGCTCTATTGAGAGATTTAACTATCGAAGGGTTTGTGTTCTAGCCGTGCATCGAAGTCACTATTGTTAACAAAACCGGTTAGCGTGCTATACACTCACTTGTTGCGTTATTATCGTTTAGTATAAGTGTAAACATCTTTAGTGCGACTGAATTATACCTTACACGTACTCTGTCACTTTCTGAATTCTTAAGGAACAAAAAAAAGGGAAAATCTGTGTGTGTTTGAAGTGCGTGTGTGTGGTGTGTCGGGCGGGGGGGGGGGGGGGGGGGGGGGCTGGGGAGAGTTGGGTATTAACCGATACGTGATGTCTTGCATAAAAAATTCCGCATTGTAGGAAAATAGGGAAAAGAAGAATCTTTCCGCGCCAAACCGAAGCCAAAGGAATTTAAACTTGTAAATGGTCGAAACCTTCTCAATTTGTATGTCGTCTAGGAGCATGAAAACTTCGCAGTAAAGATATTTCTGTTGACGGTTTGTGAAATGATATCGCACAAGGGAGGAGGTATGAGCTCCCTGCACAAGTGCATTGCGTGCTTGCGAACAGAAGGTGCCTCATACGGAAGCGATTTAAATGCATAGCGGTGGAGAGGTGTGGTAAGTCCATTGGTCGTAATAGGCAGAGGAGGTACGGGTACCAAGCGACTTCCATTTGACTGCATGTATGTCAGTTCATATCTGACATCACTGATACCTTTTAAGAAAACTTCCACGTGCTGTGGTGTAAATTGCAAACTCGATATCTATGATGCAGAGTATAGCTCCTGTGTCTGATGAAAGTGATTACAATGAATTACTCTTAGGAATAAGATGTACGAAGCACACCGCTGCCTCTGTAGGCAAAAGTGAACAACTGTAGAAAATTTATGTGCTTCAGTGTCAACTGAGTAATGCAGAGTACAGGTGAAGGTGTGTCTGACTATTACTTCTCTCTTTCTGTCTCTCTCTATCTCTCTCTCTCTCTCTCTCTCTCTCTCTCTCTCTCTCTCTTTCTGCAACAATTACCGTTTGCTTCGAACTCATGTTGTCTCTTTAATAGCTCTGTCGTTAGATCAGTGGTTTTTGTTTCCTCTATTGCGTTCTCCATACCACAAACATCATTTAGTGTTCACCAAAGTATCTTTCGCCTACTTCTGTGTATCTCCTTGTTTTCTAAGACGCTGAACTTGTTGCTTAATTTAATCTAATACGCTTTACTGCCCTTAAACACATTCTATTAATTTGTAATCCTTGTTTCTAAACGAAAAGTCTATATTCTTTTGTTTTATATCCATTTCTATCTGCAACTTTCAAGTATGTGATAACTTGGGTTTACAAAGTGGTTTAGAGCCATCACAGGGATACAATTCCTTTTATTGTTTGATAAAATAAAATGAACTTATTTTTAATTATATATGGTTTTTACCGGATCATTTCCCAATTGTTTCCTTCGGGGAGAAGGTGTCAAGGACAAACGTGTTATTCTTCTTGGCTAACGTATATTTCTGGAGTTTCCGACCTCAATCCTTCTTTAGTTTTCGTCACATTTTTACATCACAAGTCCCCATAATATCTTGTGAGGTGAATTTCTGTCTGTTAATCTGTGCTCTAGATTTGAATGATTTCAATGGAACATCTTTTGTTTGTTTTTAAAATAAGATGAGATTTTTTAATACGTGAAGTATTTATTAATAAAATTAAATAATACTTTAAGAATTACGGAGGAATTTCTTTGCAACCAGGCGCATATAAATTTTTTTCAAGAAACTACTATATAGAGTAGAAACAACACTGGACAGTCATTCCAGTAATTATCAATCTCCTGTTTTTAGTAAGGCCAGATCATGTTCTGACCAAATATTTAAACTTAAGTTAATAATCGGCCACCGGTTACTGAATTTCAAATATTTTGTAATAATTCTTGTTGATTGTTGAAATCAACAAACATTACTGATAGTGTCATTCTCTTGAAACAGAAACCATTGATCAAAAATCCAAGAATTTGGTGTAAAATCTATATTGCTAAATCAGATTCGAGAGACATTTACGGACACAATACTTAAAGTGAAATTTTTGAGAGAAGTATTAAAGATCTTCAGAATAAACACAGATGTACGGCAAAGTGATGAAGCGACGACCTATCCATTTCATCAAAAAGATTGGTAAGAGCAGAAAAAAAAGCAGATGTCTTTGGAATAAAGTTTTGAACATGGCTGCACTGTCAGCGACCGTTTACAGTGTAAAATTAAAACAATAATAGCCCTTGGTCGCAAAAGTTAAGTCTTTCGACCTAGATTTACTTCTAAAAGTGCCTTCATCAGAAGTAAAACTGGCAAGTCACGCATAAAATAAATATCAAGCGATAAAGCTTTAGTCACAATATTTTGAAACAGAAAACA